>NW_021820334.1:137975-256781 GCF_901001135.1 Rhinatrema bivittatum | reverse complement strand
TTGTCTTCAGCCGGCGCATTTTCCAAATGGCGCCGAAAAATGGCGGCGGCCATAGACGAACACGATTGGACGGCAGGAGGTCCTTCCGGACCCCCGCTGGACTTTTGGCAAGTCTCGTGGGGGTCAGGAGGCCCCCCACAAGCTGGCCAAAAGTTCCTGGAAGTCCAGCGGGGGGTCAGGGAGCGATTTCCCGCCGCGAATCGTTTTCGTACGGAAAATGGCGCCGGCAGGAGATCGACTGCAGGAGGTTGTTCAGCGAGGCGCCGGAACCCTCGCTGAACGACCTCCTGCAGTCGATCTCCTGCCGGCGCCATTTTCCGTACAAAAACGATTCGCGGCGGGAAATCGCTCCCTGACCCCCGCTGGACCTCCAGGAACTTTTGGCCAGCTTGTGGGGGGCCTGACCCCCACGAGACTTGCCAAAAGTCCAGCGGGGGTCTGGAAGGACCTCCTGCCGTCCAATCGTGTTCGTCTATGGCCGCCGCCATTTTTCGGCGCCATTTTGGAAAATGGCGCCGGCTGAAGACAACAAGATTCAGGAGCAGGAGCCCGTTCCGGACCGCTGCCGTTCCGGACCGCCGCTGGACCCGCAGGTTATTTAAGTCATTTGGGGGGGGTTCGGGAGGGTGGGGGATTTAATTTAAAGGGTCGGGGGTGGGTTTTAGGGGGTTTTAGTGTGCCGGCTCACGATTCTAACGATTTATAACGATAAATCGTTAGAATCTCTATTGTATTGTGTTCCATAACGGTTTAAGACGATATTAAAATTATCGGACGATAATTTTAATCGTCCTAAAACGATTCACATCCCTATTGCTGAACACCTGGACCGTTCCAGGACTCAGGGAGTGGGGAAACTTGTGCTCAGTACAGCTAGGGATATGGAAGACCTGCCACTCTGAACTTGGAAACTGGAAACAAAAGAACTGGAAGGAAGCATCTTTTCTGTCCCTATCCACCTGTGGACCTGTGAGATCTGCACTTCTATCCAGGATCCCTCTCATCAAGGATTCTCATCAAGATAAAGGACATCTAACTGTGAGTAAGAATTCATCTATCAGAGAGGACACCCATCCAGAGTCTTCACAACACCTGGGGAGAGAGAGAGAGAGAGAGAATCACTCTCTATGCAGAGACAGTGTTTGCCACTGGGAAAGGGTTTGGCTGTCCACAAAAAGAAGCCCTGACCAAAAGGATGATGTCCACTTTACCTAAGCCAGGAGGGTGGCCAGATTCCCAGCCTATAGAAAGGACTCTTGCACAGATAGAGGATAGGATTTGTAGTAAAGAGAAAGAACTGTAGTGCTGGGCATTCAAATGTATTGTTCCATCAATCCATTATTGTCTACAGTAAAGTTATTATTTTGGATACTAATTCAGTGGCCCCTGTGACTTCTCTGGGAACACAGCACAAAGTGTATGAAAATTCACTTCACCTAGGTAATTCAGGGAAAGTCACCCCACAGTGGGACCTAAAAGGACCCCATTGTTGAGTAAAGGGAAACATAAGAGCTAATCAGGGTGCCTGCCCTGAAAAGCCTATGAATACTTTTATGGCCCTCCTCATTGGGTAGCAGCCCACACCCAGGGATGGGGTTACGCATGCACGACTGGACAGGACCAGTCACTGCTTAGATGATTTGTTTCTAGGTTTTGATGGGACAATGGCTTAATTACATCTAATGTTAAATCCTTATATGCTGCCAATCCATAGTCCTAGATGGCTTAAAAATCTAAAGCATTTATATTTACAATAAGAGCAAGCACATTTAAAGCAATTTAAAAATGAATTCCTCTGCCAGAAGATTCACACCCTTATTACACCAATTCCTAAAACTTGATTTGAGTTTAAAGATAGCAAATCACATCTGAATCAGGCACCAGCTACTGCAGGTTACATGCTTCACGGAAGAGTAAAGTTATTTCAAGTGTTTTTTTGTTTTCTTTTTAAGATATAAAATTTGGTTCCTGCTGCAAACATTCTGGTAATGAATTCTGTAACATCTGTTACAGAAAATATGCCCTAGCCAATCTGATGATTTTCCCAGTGAGAACTTTGACATTTACCAGTTGATTGTAAATCTCTTTTTGGCATATATATTCTTAACAAAGAGCTCACAGACAGGCCGATAAAGTAAGGTGCGGTAGAAAGAGGTGCGTTAGTGTTGCAATCCCAGGTCGGCCCCGGGATCGCCACCTACCCCGTCGCGGTCCCGGCTCCAGCCCGCCTTCCCCGGGCCTCCGGGGACCTCTGCCGCTGCAGGCCCGACGTCGGCCTACCTCGCCCGGGCCTGCAGGCTCCTCTGCCGCCGCGTCTTCGCTCCGTCGGAGCAGCCGGCGTCCCTCTGCGGCTGGCTCCGCCCCCTAGACGCGCGCGCGCATCTCAGCCCCAAATTTAAAGGGGCCAGCGCGGGAAAGTCTGGTTCCTCCTCCGGCTGACATCAGACGCTGCAGGGCAACTTAAGCCCTGCAGTTACTAGACCCATCGCCTTGCAACGAGGTTCCCAGGGTTCTCCTGCTTCTAGTTGCGGTGTTCCTGCTTTTCTTCTGGTTTCTCTGGCTCCTGACTCGGACTGGCTCTGGTGATTCTCTGGCTCCTGACTCGGACTGGCTCTGGTGATTCTCTGGTTCCTGACGCGGATTGGCTTTCAGTGATTCTCTGGCTCTTGACTTGGATTGGCTTCGGTGTTTCTCTGGTTCCTGACCCCGGTTCGGCTAGCGGTGATTCTATGGTGTACGACTTGGCCTGGTAAGCAACGACCCTCCGACTTTCGACTTTGGACTTCTTCAGGACTCCGTCTCCGAGGATACACCTAAGTCCCAGCGGCCGGGTCCCTACGGGCTCCTCCTGGGGGGACACCGGTTTCCAGGGTGAATCTCCTAAGTCCCAGCGGCCGGACTCTTACGAGCTCCTCTCGGGGGAGTACCGGCTTCCAGGGCGAAGACCTTCTACCACCAGGCCAGTCCCACCTTTTCTTCATCTCCCTTCTGGGTCCTTGGTCGCATAGGGCCTTCCGTGGTTTTCCTCCACCAGCCGTCCTCGAGTCCGCCTCTGCCGCCTCCCGGTCGGGGCCACTGCTGTGAACCCTCACAGCATTCCATCCTTTGGTTCCGATCGGCCCAAGGGTCCACAAAGCTAACAGTTAGGGCCGGGCGCACCCACGTTTGCTGCACGCACAGTCCGGATCACATACCGCTCGATACTGTACTATAATCACATGCAAATGCAAGCCTCACCCAACACGCGTCCAACGCGCATCCATGAAGTGCTATCCATTTTACTGTATAGGCGCTATACAGTGCCTATACAGTATCCTGGGTGTGCTGGTACCTGTCATTTCAAATGTCATTTCAAATGACAGTACCAGGAAGTGGATCCCAAATTTAACCAAAAGAAAACCTAAAATCCCCTCCTTCCGAAGCAAGGCGCAGGGTGAAAAGTGACTCAACATGGAAAGTATTGTGAATAAAGTGTAACCAAAGTCAACTTACTTTTTCTTTCAGCCCTCTCTGCCCTCCTCCGGAGGCGCGCACCACGGCGCCCCTGCCTCCCGGGGCAGCCGGCGGCGAAAGCGGCTTCCAGCGGCCCCCGCTGGCGAAGATGATTGAACGCACGCCATAGTGCACGGGCTGTCATCAGCAAAGGCGCATGAACGGGCGTGCGTGACATCATGGCGTACATTCATACGCCTTCGCTGACTTGGGTGCCCATCAATTTGGGCGCTCAAGCCAGCAATGCATATGAACGGGCATGCGTGACGTCACAGCGTACGTTCATACATTTTCGCTGACTTGGGTGCCCGTCAATTTGGGCGCTAAAGCCAGCGATGCGCATGAACAGGTGTGCGTGACGTCATGGCGTACGTTCATACGTTTTCGCTGACTTGGGTGCCCATCAATTTGGGCGTTCAATCCAGCGATGCGCATGAACGTACGCTGTGACGTCACGCACGCCCATTCATGCACCTTTGTTGACGAGTGCCCATGCACTACGGGCGTGTGTTCCTCCATCTTTGCTGGCGGGGGCCGCTGGAAGCCGCTTTTGCCGCCAGATGCCCCCGGGAGGCAGGGGAGCCATGGTACGCACCTCCGGATGAGGGAGAGAGGGCTGAAAGAAAAAGTAAGTTGACTTTGGTTACACTTTATTCACAATACTTTACATGTCGAGTCGCTTTTCGCCCTGTGCCTTGCTTCGGGAGGAGGGGATTTTAGGTTTTTAGGTTTTCTTTTGGTTAAAGTTGCTTCGGGAGGAGAGGGAGAGGACTGGGGCTGCCCTGGAGACCGGCACCCATGGACTCGGCCAGAGCAGGTGAGCGGGGGCTGGGGTTAAGTTTGCCGCCTACCCTTACCCCTGCCTCTAATGCAGGGGTAAGGGTAGGCGGTAATTTAGCAGGTTAAAGACGCGGCTAAACTGCAGGTTAAAAAGACGATAGTTGGTGCACACGTTACTGAATGGGAGGGAATAGCTAATCCGATCGTTTACATCTCATATACATGTCACGGGCAGAAAGGTTTACCTGTTGATTTAAAGAAGCGGTAAGGATGGGTTAAAAGGGGTAGTGAATCACAGGTTGGACTAACGCGGCCAAATTGTGAGTAGAAAGCGGGTTAGAAGCAGGGTAACCGCGGCCGCACTTTACTGTATTGGCCTGAGAAAGAGGTATATCACTACTGAGAACCCTCTGAATCACAGGCAAGATCTTATTTTATTTCCACTGCAAAGGAGGCCAATGGAGTTATCTTAGAATAGGAATCATTTGTTCTTTTCTAGAAGAACTCATTACTATTCCCTCAGCTGTGTTCAGCACCATTTGTAAAGCTTTCAAAGCTGAACTCCAACTCCAAGATAGATAGATTTGCAATAATCCAATTTGTTAATACTAATGCCATAGACTGCAATTCTCTTCTAAACTCCGCTAAAGAGATGAATGGTTTTAATCTACACAATTGTTGAAGCTTGAAATATGCAGCTTTAATAGAAGATTTACAGGGCCATTCATCAAACATCCTCTCTCCAGCTCAACTTGGATTTCGTAAAGCTAGAAACACGGAATCCCTCCTTATTTCTCTTTCAGACAACATCCTCATGAACCTAGAAAAGAAACAGCCCTGCTTGCTCATCCTCCTAGACTTATCGGCCGCATTCGATACAGTGAACCATCAGTGTCTCATTGAAAGGCTAGCGGAGATCGGCATCAATAATACTGCCCTAAACTGGTTCAAATCCTTCCTTCAGAATAGGCATTACAGAGTCAAGATTAACAGCATAGAATCCCCCCCTTTCATCTCTACCCTAGGAGTTCCACAAGGATCATCGTTATCCCCGACTCTATTCAACATCTATCTTCTCCCTCTTTGCAAACTTCTTTCCGAGCTGAAACTTACCCACTATATATATGCAGACGATGTCCAAATCCTGATACCAATCACCGACTCGCTGCAATAAACCATCCTCCATTGGAACGCCTGTCATCCACATTAACAACCTCCTCTCAAAGCTCAATTTGTTACTCAACACAGACAAGACAGAGTTCCTACTTATCACACAAGATGGTAGCTTACCTTAAACAACCTGCAACTTTCAGTGTTCCCTTCATTCTCACCTAAGGTCAGGAACCTCGGGGTAATCTTGGACAGCCAAATGACCTTCATAGGCTTCATCAACAACACGGTAAAGGAGTGTTACTTTAAACTCCAAGTTCTAAAAAGGCTAAGACCCCTCCTCCATTTCCACGATTTCAGGTCAGTCCTACAATCCATCATTTTCTCAAAAATTGACTATTGCAATGCACTTCTTCACGGCCTGCCTGATATCTCACTCAAGCCCCTCCAGTTGTTACAGAACGCAACTGCTAGGATTCTCACAAAATCCAACAAGAGGGATCATATTACTCCAATTTTAAAGAAATTACACTGGCTCCCAATTAAGTTTAGAATCCTTCACAAACTATTAACAGTCACTCACAAGCCATACACAACATCACACCACTGGATCTTACAATACCTTTGCAACTCCACACCTCCACCCGCCCTCTAAGACTAGCCCAGAGAGGCACTCTGCAAGCTCCTACCATCAAGACTTCCTTCAGAAAAAGAGCTATGTCTGCTTCGGGCCCCACGCAATGGAACCTGCTTCCTCCCGAACTAAGACTTGAACAATGTCCAATCACCTTCAAGAAGAGACTTAAGACTTTGTTGTTTGACCAAGCTTTCCCATAACCACTCCTTTCCGCCATGGTTTCAGTCCGGATCATCATGTTACTGTCTCCATAAGGAGATTAGCATAGTCCCTCCCAGCATAAGTTCCCAGCTTTTGCCCAAGTTATGTCTACCCATGTTGCTATACCTGCTTTCACCCTAGTTATGTTATCCAGGTTTCTCTACCCTGTTCTATGTAAGACAAGACTGTGTCACTGTTGTTTTTTTTACTGGTTGTATTGTAAACCGTAGTGATAATTAATCCTGTTAATTGAACCTCGGTATATAAAAAATATAAATATATAAAATATATAAATATATAAATCATGTTAGGGCCTCAATGAATGATAAAAAAAAAAGGGTCTAACGCATGATATCCATGCAATCTTAATCCTGCCAAACATTTGCATGCAAATTTTATAGTAAGTATGCAATAGCTAACTTTTTATGCAAATTACTGACTCTTACTTTGTGTCATGAAAATTGAATGCACAGTAATGTGGGATTTAATGTTGGAAATAACACTTTTTTTTTGGTTCAGTAAAGGGGTAAAAAGTTTTTATCAAGGGATAGCTTCCTTAAGAACATAAGAACATAAGAAATTTCCATGCTGGGTCAGACCAAGGGTCCATCAAGCCCAGCATCCTGTTTCCAACAGAGGCCAAACCAGGCCACAAGAACCTGGCAATTACACAAACACCAATAACATCCCATGCTACTGATGCAATTAATAGCAGTTGCTATTCTCTAAGTAAACTTGATTAATAGCCGTTAATGGACTTCTCCTCCAAGAACTTATCCAAACCTTTTTTGAACCCAGCTACACTAACTGCACTAACCACATCCTCTGGCAACAAATTCCAGAGCTTTATTGTGCATTGAGTGAAAAAGAATTTTCTCCGATTAGTCTTAAATGTGCTACTTGCTAATTCATGGAATGCCCCCTAGTCCTTCTATTATTCGAAAGTGTAAATAACCAAGTCACATCTACTCATTCAAGACCTCTCATGATCTTAAGACCTCTATCATATCCCCCTTCAGTCGTCTCTTCTTCAAGCTGAACAGCCCTAACCTCTTCAGCCTTTCCTCATACGGGAGCTGACCCATCCCCTTTATCATTTTGGTTGCCCTTCTCTGTACCTTCTCCATCGCAACTATAATTTTTTTTTTTGAGATGTGGCGACCAGAACTGTAAACAGTATTCAAGGTGCAGTCTCACCATGGAGTGATATAGAGGCATTATGACATTTTCCGTTTTATTAACCATTCCCTTCCTAATAATTCCTAACATTCTGTTTGCTTTTTGACTGCTGTAGCACACTGAGCTGACGATTTTAAAGTATTATCCACTATGATGCCTAGATCTTTTTCCTGAGTGGTAGCTCCTAATATGGAACCTAACATCATGTAACTACAGCAAGGGTTATTTTTCTCTATATGCAACACCTTGCACTTGTACACATTAAATTCATCTGCCATTTGGATGCCCAATCTTCCAGTCTTGGAAGGTCCTCCTGTAATGTATCACAGTCTGCTTGAGATTTAACTACTCTGAATAATTTTGTATCATCTGCAAATTTGATAACATCACTCGTCGTATTCCTTTCCAGATCATTTATATATATATTGAAAAGCACCTGTCCAAGTACATATCCCTGAGGCACTCCACTGTTTACCCTTTTCCACTGAGAAAGTTAACCATTTAATCCTACTCTCTGTTTCCTCCTGTCTTTTATAGGGATGTGAATCGTGTCCTCGATCGTCTTAACGATCGATTTCGGCTGGGAGGGGGAGGGAATCGTATTGTTGCCGTTTGGGGGGGGTAAAATATCGTGAAAAATCGTGAAAAATCGTTAAAAAAAATCGAAAAAAATCGAAAAATCGAAAAACCGCACATTAAAACCCCCTAAAACCCACCCCCAACCCTTTAAATTAAATCCCCCACCCCCAAATAACTTAAATAACCTGCGGGTCCAGCGGCGGTCCGGAACGGCAGCGGTCCGGAACGGGCTCCTGCTCCTGCATCTTGTCGTCTTCGGCCGGCGCCATTTTCCAAAATGGCGCCGAAAAATGGCGGCGGCCATAGACGAAAAAGATTGGACGGCAGGAGGTCCTTCCGGACCCCCGCTGGACTTTTGGCAAGTCTCGTGGGGGTCAGGAGGCCCCCCACAAGCTGGCCAAAAGTTCCTGGAGGTCCAGCGGGGGTCAGGGAGCGATTTCCCGCCGCGAATCGTTTTCGTACGGAAAATGGCGCCGGCCATACGCGTATGGCCGGCGCCATTTTCCGTACGGAAAATGGCGCCGGCAGGAGATCGACTGCAGGAGGTCGTTCAGCGAGGCGCCGGAACCCTCGCTGAACGACCTCCTGCAGTCGATCTCCTGCCGGCGCCATTTTCCGTACGAAAACGATTCGCGGCGGGAAATCGCTCCCTGACCCCCGCTGGACCTCCAGGAACTTTTGGCCAGCTTGTGGGGGGCCTCCTGACCCCCACGAGACTTGCCAAAAGTCCAGCGGGGGTCCGGAAGGACCTCCTGCCGTCCAATCTTTTTCGTCTATGGCCGCCGCCATTTTTCGGCGCCATTTTGGAAAATGGCGCCGGCCGAAGACGACAAGATGCAGGAGCAGGAGCCCGTTCCGGACCGCTGCCGTTCCGGACCGCCGCTGGACCCGCAGGTTATTTAAGTTATTTGGGGGGGGTTCGGGAGGGTGGGGGATTTAATTTAAAGGGTCGGGGGTGGGTTTTAGGGGGTTTTAGTGTGCCGGCTCACGATTCTAACGATTTATAACGATAAATCGTTAGAATCTGTATTGTATTGTGTTCCATAACGGTTTAAGACGATATTAAAATTATCGGACGATAATTTAATCGTCCTAAAACGATTCACATCCCTAGTCTTTTAACCAGTTTGTAATCCACGAAAGGACATTGCCTCTTATCATGGGTCATGGATATGATGATGGCTAATATTGTGATTGTGAAAATGAAGGCTTTTCTCACACATACCTACACAGCCTCGCTAGGCCAAATAAAATACCTTTTCTTACCTGCCCTGTCTTCCAAAATATTCTATGTTAGGGGAAAGTGGGATACTGGTTGTTTTACTGGCCCAGTTATGTGATGGAATCTGGATTTGCATGCATATATGCACATATTTCAAATAGGGCACACATGTGGTGCTTTCAGCCTATTGGCTACCAAGCACACATATATATGTGCCTTGGTTATAAGGGTTGAAGCCATTTCATTACATGCACATATACATACATACTTGGTATCAGGCTGAATGTGCCTACATGTGTGCCCTATTTGATATGTTCATGCACCTGTGTGTGCGAATCCTACTTCTGCCATGTAAGTGGGAGGATTTTAAGCATGAGATAAGAATCCACTGTGAATTTGTTCTGGGCTGCAAGCTGGGGAGAGTAAAGGAGAAGGTAAAAATGGTGTTTGTTTTTTTTTTTTTTTGCTTTGGATTGCATAAGACACAATGCACTCTGAAGGTTTGTGAATTTGGTTACTTGGATTAATAAAACATTTATACTAAAAGGAACATGCAATCACATTATTATCAGTTTCACCAGTTTTTTCCCAGTTCACCTAAACTAGGGATAGGACTTCAAAAGCTCCCTAAAGTATTTGTCTTTTTTCCCCCATTAGCCCCTAGCCATAAGAGCCTGCTGTCGAGTCTACATTTTTTTCCATCCATAGAAGTTGTAAAGTTATGAAACAGGGGACCCTGGCGTATGCCTGTGCACTTAAAGTTTAAATGCACACATCTATTGGCCTCCCCAAACACGCCAATACCCCATCCATTTTACACTACTTTTCACATGTGTGCACACTCAGAGATATGCGCATATTCTGCGATTCAATCCAACTTGTGCGCGTATCTCCCAGTTTGTGCACGGGCTGCACTAATTCATCTCACATCATGATAAGTCATTCCATGACACAAATATTTATCACAGATTATGATTTTTAGCTACTCAATGTGGCATCTCAAAAATGTGCATAACCACATCCCCTTTTTATGGCACAATATTCACACGATAAATATAGCAATCTGATGAACATTGGTCTTAATTTCTGGATGGAAGACAGAAAAGTAATTATAATAAAACTCAGGGATTCTTACTTGGTTAAACACTATAATATTGCAGTTATCAAAGTGAGTAGCTCTTGCAGAAGCTCCCCTAGCTGGTGCACAGTTCTTTGCCATGGAATAAATCCAATAGAATCAGAAACAGAAAAATGATGGCAGAAAAGGTCCAAATAAGGTGCCTTGGGGGGGGGGGGGGGGGGAGTGGTATTTTACTTGTGAGCAAAAAATGTCCTAAATGTGTACTGAGGCTGAAAAGAGAAAAAAAGTTGCATAAGTTTTACCCATTTGACTTGGGGCAAGGGCTCTTTGTAGATTTGATTGGTCTAGAGACCAGCACTGGGGAGCAGACATTAGCCAGTGTTTGCAGTTCTTTATGTGAGAGGGAGCTACAAGCTATATAAAATAATTTGCTTATTTATATCTGGGCTACGTATATTTCTTGTCTGATTTTGTAATATTTTGTACCCTAGGGGAGGTTATTTTACTTGTGAACAAATATTCCTAAACTGTGTATTGAGGCTGAAAAAGAGAAAAAATAAGTTGCATGTTTGACCAGTCTGTCTCAGGGGAAGGGCTCTTTGTAGATATCATTGGACTAGAAACCAGCATTGGGAAGCAGACACTAGCCAATGTTTGCAGTTCTTCCTGTGAGAGGCAGCTAGAAGGTATCTGAAAGAAAAAAAAAATGTCCAGCAGATAAATCTCAACTGTTCAGTTCCCTCCCTCCCCCTCTTCCCACCCACCCCTGGATTTACTTGTCTTATATAATCTTCCCTGGATTCCTAGTGATTAGAGCAGTGGGCTACAATCTAGAGACACCAGGATTCACGTTTCACTGTCACTTCTTGTAACCTTGGCCAAGTCACTTTATGTTGCACTGTGATGGAAGGGAGTGCTAGGGGGCGCTCCCCAGTGTGGGTCAAGGTGTGTGTGCCCTTGTGGAGAGACGGTCCTTGTCTGGGAATTGGAGAACCTGGGACCTCCACTGGACCTGCATGCTTCCGTGAGGCCACCAACGCAATAGTGGTCTCTGAGTGGTCCTCCGACCACTCCAAGCCCTTTCTGACCTGCTGCTGGGTAACTGCAAGAAGTGTCAGGCCGGACAGAGGTCATGAGTGGATGGAGATATCTGGCACAGGATGAAGACTCAGGTGTTGAGGAAGACGAAGATTCATGCAAGGCAAGGCATGGTCAGGCAAGGCATGTCAAGACAAGGCAAGGTTAAAATCAAGTGGTTAAAAGTCCAAAATCTCCAGGCAAGCAATATCCCTCCGACATCCTACAAAAACCCAGCTGGGCTGGTCGCAGACCACACAAGAAGGCATCAGAACCAAGGAAATCTAAGGACAGGATGGAACAGACAAGCAACCAAAGTCCCTCAGGCACCCTACACAGCCCAGTTGGGCTGGTCGCAGACCAGACTGAAGGACAGGGCCTGCCTAGGGAAGGGCAGACATCAGGCGTACGGACATCAAGGCAAGGCAAATATCAGGCTTACAGACATCAAGGCAAGGCAGACATCAGACACGGAAGATGTCAGGACATCAGGACATCAGGAACAAGGCAGGTCTGACGAGGGACGAGAAGACTCCTTGGCGCCATCAGATGGAAAGACCCACCAGCGCCCTACACACCTCAGCGGGGGTGGTCGCAGACCACTGGGCCGCTACATGCCATACTTAGCCTAACTGGGCTGGTCGCGGACCACGAGGGGTGGGTCAGAGTGGTGCTGAGGACATCTGGAACATGGACGAAGACATCAGGGCTGGAATATAACATCAAGATACTGAAGACGTCAAGGCTAGACCGGAACATCAGGACACTGAAGACATCAAGACGGAGACGAGGGATCCCATATGGAACATAGTGCCTTGGAGAAGCTGGGAGATGTGGAGTCCTAAGGAGGACTTGCTCCTTGTGAAGGCAAGTTGGAAGTGAAGACTGAGCCCTTTTGTAGGGCTCTGCAGGAAACACCCAGGGAGGAGCTTGCAGGTGGGGCCAGAGGGATCACTTCTCCTGGCCCTTTAACTCTGAAGAGGAGATACGGGTCTGCCCCTAGTATGGCAGGAAGAGAAATCTGCAGGACTGGACAGTGGCCCTGCAGATGCTGAAGCAGGGAAGAGCCGGAGCTGGGCCATGCAGGCCCCAATGTGGAAGGCGGCTCTCCTGCTGCCCTAGGAGGACTGAGAGTGGCTCCCTGCCATAGAGGACACCGAGGACTGTGGCCTCTGGGCTGCGAAGAGGATGGCTAACTCGCAGCAGCTCCTGCTACGTGAAGAACCCCAGCACAGCTCTTGCCATGCCGGCAAGATGGCAGCCACTGGCCATGGAGGTGAACCCTGGCGTGGCTCCTGCCATGCCGGTACAATGGTGGCCTGGGCCACAGCAACCAGAGCATCCATGGCTCCTGCCACAATAGGTAAGAGGTCTCCCGTGGTTCTGGCCACGGAGGAATCGCAACCTCCATTGCCTCAGGTACAAGAAAGAAAATGTCAGGAAGAAGAAAGGATTGCTAAAGAGGTAAAGTGAGTTGACAAGACATTTTTTTCAGATACATCAGAGAAAGGAGAAATGTCCGAGGTAGTATAGTAAAATTGAAAGCTGACAAAGATCCATGTGTGGAGAGAGATGAAGAAATGGATGAAATATTGTGTTTCAGTTCAGTGTTCACTAAAGAAGAGCCTAGGATAAGGACTGTCACTAGTTAACAAGACTGTGGAGGTGAAGTAGATAAAACTCTGTTTATAGAAGAGAATGAATGGGAAGAGCAGATTCCATTTACCATTACTCGCTGTCTCCTGTCAGTCAACCAATTTGCAATCCACGCTATTACTTTGGTACCCACTCCCAAGCTTCTCATTTTGTTCAAGATCAAGAGTCTCCTCTATGATGTTAGATCTTTAGGTAATACAGACTGCACTACGGTGTTTATCTCTACACTTAATCATTCTGAAATGCATGTTCTCTCACTGTAATACCTCGATGTGGTATCACATCTGTTCACAATTTTTAGGCTCAGAAAAATGTGGGCTTACATTGGGTATATGATAATAGACATACAAAGGGTTGAATTTGCAAAAGTTTGAATCAAGTGTGCAGTAGCACCATTTGCAATGGTTTCAGGTCTAGTCTGAGACAGAATTTTCTAACCTTTTATTTTCATTTGTAGCTCAACCAATACATTAAGGAGGTTCACTTTAAAACCCCTGATGGAGATGAGATCTTCTTTGATGAGAAAGGGAATGTGCCTGCTCACTATGACATCACAAACTGGTATCTGTTCCCCGATGGCTCATTCAGCATCAGCAGTGTTGGAAAATTTAATTTATCAGCATCAAGTGGCCAGCAACTCTTTGTGAACCAAAGTGCCATCTTGTGGAATCCGTACTTTACTGAGGTTTAGCATTTTATATTCTGTTCTCATTAGACTACGCATTGCATTCTGTTTAAATAATCATATCATCGTAAGATACCAGCTTTAAGTCAAATCATCATTCATGCTTTTCCAACAAGAGCCCAAAGCATGTTACAGGTTCTATAGCAGATATCTAAAATCCAATATGCAAAAAACAGAATGATTTAGTACAGTAGAGGTGCAAATCAGAGTGCAGGTGATTGTACAGAAGTATATCAGATATATCAGATTCTGTTTGTGAAAACAGCAAGTTTAGTACAGGGGGCCTAGTGTTTATATATCCATACATATTTATGGAGATTAGATTATACAGGATTGATGTTATACAGTGCTTCAGCCAATATGATATACCCATGAATGTCGGTATAACAAAGTTGTTAAATAAACAAACAAATAAATAAATACATAACTTTATGTTTTTACTAGAGACGTGCTTCGGGTAAAAATTTCAGTGTCAGGCTTCGTTTTTGGGCCCCCCTGCTGGAATTTCATTTTTCCCGTGGTTCAAGGTTTTTTTTTCAGGGGCCCAGATTTTCGGGTTAGTGCGTACTATCAGGAATTAACACGCGCTAATTCCCATTAGCGCGCACTAACGCAAAAATTAATTACTGTATTGGCCCGTGAATTAGGCAATTTCATTGACATTGCCTAATTCGGGAAAAACGATTGCACATCCCTAGTTTTTACCAGTTTTCAGAAGGATGGGAGATCTGGGATGAGTCTGTTTGGTGCTAGGGTATTTTATGTGGCTGGGGCTGATTCTTTTTCTGGTACTAGACTTGAGGTTTGTGCTCTGAGGGTCTTTTAGGGTACTGGATCAGGTAAGGGATTTGAAATGGGATTGTAGGTGGGAGGGGAGAGGGGAGAGGGAGAGGATTAGAAATTGACCATGTGTTTTCTTTTTTGTGAATTTGAAGAGAGGTTGAGTGGGTGGGGACACTCTTGGACTCTTTTGAGGGATGGAGGGGAGATTTGGCACTATGCCTGGCATTAATGTTAGTGATTTAGCAGGGTGGGTGTTGGGGAATGGGACTGGAAGCCCATAAGGATTTACAAAAATGTTATTTGCATCTTATCTTGCTGTTAGTTTGTCTGCAGTTCAGAAAACAGTATAGGAAGATTTTATAGTTTATCAAAAAAAAAAAAGGATTACCAAAATGGTGTTGAGTCTACACCAAAAGCCCTATGAGATATCATGTAGAGATCTAAAGATGTACACCCTAGCATATAAATGAGAATGCATAGCCTGCTTCTTATTCATTTATTTAATGCTCATTAAAAGAAGGAACCAATCCCCATTTAGAACTAGTGACTCAATCTCAGTTCAGAAGTATGGAGTTTTTCCTTCTATGAAAATAAAATGCATATATTAATAAGAAGTAGCTGTAGACTATGGGGTAGATATTAAAAACTACGCGCACGGCCTACATTTGTGTGCACTACCTGGCGTGCACAAATGTGTGCCCAGCCACGTGCATTTTATAAAATCTGGGGTCGGTGCGCACAAGGGGGTGCACACTAGTGCACCTTGCACGCGCCGAGCCCTAGGGGAGCCCCAAAGGCTTTCCCCGTTCCCTCTGGAGGGAACTTTCCTTCACCCCCCCACCTTCCCCTCCCTTCCCCTATCTAACCTGCCCCCCAGCCCTACTTAAATCCCCCCTTATCTTTATTTTGTAAGTTACGCCTGCCTCTGGCAGGCATAACTTGTGTGCGTCAGTCAGCTACTGTAGAGCGATCCCCCGGCACAGCAGCAAATGGCCACTGTGCCAGAGGCCTTGTTCCTGACCCTGCCCCATCCCCACCCCCAGACCGGTGCCCTGCCCATGCCCCACCCCCATCCCGCCCCTTTCACAAAGCCCCGGGACATACGCGTGTCCTGGGGCTTTGCGTGCATCACCGGGCCTATACAAAATTGGCTCGGCGTGCACAAGAGTGGTTACACATGTAAATCCAGAGGATTTACTCACATAACTCTTTTAAAATCTGCCCCTATGCCTCCTACTGGCAGCAGTAGAAATGCTGCACTGGAGCAGGGATGAGGTAAGGTCATACCTCCTTATGCTAGGTGAGTAGAGGATCATTCCTAGTAGGCTGTTGAGAAGTGGTAGTTATGCTGGGAGAAGCAATGGAGGTGATGACAGCAATATTTATTGCTCCATCATGTATTTTGACAAGGATATAAATCTCCAGTAGCTTTTATATCTATTGGACTGCTTGCTAATGGTGGGAGGGAAATTGGAGCTTTTGGAGAATGGAGCAATTGCCATATTGATTCCCTCTATTTAGCACGGTGTTTCTTCATGAAAAATTGTCAGATAATTGTAATTTTGGACAAATATGATTTAAAGTCAAGTTTAGTGCAGATGCACCATGCCAAATTTCATGCAAATTATACACTACTTTTGCCCTGGGAGTACAGACTGATAGAGACATGGATGACCAGCAATTGAAAACTGCTGGAACAAGTGAAACATGCCTAAAAATGAAGATATGGGGTAGATTTTCCACATGTGCGTGTTGCGTCCATGTGCTTGTGCTTCTCAGCACACACATGGATGAGCTGACTTTCTACCATGCGTGCATGGTGGAAAATCCGTGGGGTGTGTGCACATATGCACTGGATTTTAGAGATGTGAATTGGAACATGAATCGATTCAGATTCTGGTTCCGATTCACATCATGTTTTTTTTTCGTCCGGCCCGATCACAGTTTTGTTTATTGGCTGCGCCCGAGCCAATAAACAAAAAACCCACCCGACCCTTTAAAACTAATCCCTTAGCTTCCCCCACCCTCCTGAACCCCCAAAAAACATTTTACAGGTACCTGGTGGTCCAGTGGGGGTCCCAGGAGCGATCTCCCACTCTCGGGCCGTCGGCTGCCACTAATAAAAATGGCGCTGATGGCCTTTGCGCTTACCATGTGACAGGGTATCCGTGCCATTGGCCGGCCCCTGTCACATGGAGGGAGCACTGGATGGCTGGCGCCATCTTTAAAAATGGCACGGGCCATCCAGTGCTCCCACCATGTGACAGGGGCCGGCCAATGGCATGGATACCCTGTCACATGGTAAGGGCAAAGGCCATCGGCGCCATTTTTATTAGTGGCAGCCGATGGCCCGAGAGCGGGAGATCGCTCCCGGAACCCCCACTGGACCACCAGGTACCTGTAAAATATTTTTTTTGGGGGGTCGGGAGGGTGGGGGAAGCTAAGGGATTAGTTTTAAAGGGTCGGGGTGGGTTTAGGGGTTATTTTTGTGTGCCGTTTTTTCCCGCCCTCCCTCAAAGCGATAAGAGAACCCCCAAGAACAATATCGTGGGGTTTTCCTATCGTTTTGGGAGAGCCCCCGATTTCTGATGATTTTGAAAATATCGACGATATTTTCAATCGTCCAAAGCCCGATTCACATCCCTACTGGATTTTATAATTCATGCATATATGTGCTGCAGTATGCACAAGGAGGGGTTTGCAATTCCCGCAAAGCGACCCATTCAGGCCTTCCCCAATTCTCTCCCAGTCTGCTCCACTTAAGGAGCAGACTGGGAGGGAATTCCCTATCCCCCTACCCATACTCTCTCCCTGTTCCCCTTATCTCCCCACCCCCTTAAACTCTACCTTGTTTCCCTTTGTTTGACAACTTACTTCAGCTGTCGAGCACTGCCAGCACTGGCACCTGGCCAGCATGCGAGTCTTCGGGACAGCCATCAATAGTGCTGTCCCGGCCCACCTCTCCATCCAGAACATGCCCCCCAGGCCACCCATTCCAGGAAGCCCGGCACTTGTGCACATACAGGCCTTTATGTGCGTTGCTAGGCCTCTTGGAAAATTCACCCGGTATGCACGTGGTCCGGCCACATGCATAAAACCCGGATTTTATGAACGAGGGCAGTTTAAAATCCACCCTATATAGCATTAAACAAAATATCTTACCCTCTTGTAAAAAAATCATAGTGTAAAATAAACCTTTTTCCTACTGTCTTCATTGACTCTCTTTGATAAAGCAGAAATAAAGGACCTATGCTCATTTACATGAATGTGCCTACTGAATAAATTAAGGCCTTTCTTTTTTCATTAAATCTAAAATAAAATATGCTTCCACCCCCTCTTCCTCAAATTTTTGCCTTTTTCATTTCAGCAAATAGCATATACTATTTTCAGAAAAAAAATCTGATTTAAATGACCCCCGCCTTCCCCACCACCACCAGAAATGTAGTTCAACCATACAATTGTCCAATATTTTCATGTACATCATTATCAGACATGCTCTTTTTACTGGGAAGAATTTAAGGATGATGCAGTTAATATCTGGGAGGGTAATACCTTAACTGTGCACAGTTGGGTAAAGTCTGCACATACGTTTCACTAGGGATGTAGTCATTTGAAAAAGAATGCACAGGCTGAAACTAATTTACTAATTAATTTATTTAAAAATACTTATTTCCAGCGCCCTCCAAAGTTTGGGGCAGGTTACAAATAAAAACAAACAAAATGTAAATCAATACATGAGACTAAAACAAATAAGTTCAATAACATAAATATTAAAATAAAATACTTCAGAAAAATATTAATAATTAAGATAAAAACCTGGTATAATACTGAAGAAATTGAGGGAGGGGAAAGTGAAAAGAATTATCATGACGCACATAAATCTGGGAAGGCTTATAAGAAAATATGATGTTTAAGAGTTTTTTTGAAATCTTTTTTATTGGCAGTTAGTCTTAAGTCGGGAGGTAGTGTATTCCAATGAACAGGGCCTGCAATTGAGAAAGCTCGTTCTCTGGTTATAGCTAGTCGTGTTGTTTTTAGGGATGGAATTTGTAAAAGGAGTTTGTTTTTGGATCTGAGGCTTTTGCAAGGGATGTATAATTGTAATGCTGCAGATAACCAGGTGGAAATATTGTTGTAAATCATGCTATGAATAACTGTCAAATGTTTATATTGGATGTGCCATTTAACAGGCAACCAATGCAGTTGATAAAGTATTGGTGATATTTGATCATAAGGCCTTATGTTGGAAAGACATTGTGCTGCTGAGTTTTGTAGAAGCTGAAGTGGTCAAATAGTAGATTGAGGGAAACCTAGATATAGCGAGTTAAAATAATCTAATCCAGAAAGAATTACTGACTGAAGTACTGTGCGGAAGTGGTTCGGGTCAATTAAAGGTTTTATATGTCTGAGAAGGTGAAGTTTGTAGAAAGATGTTTTAAGTAATGCTTTGGTGTATGCGGTTAAATCTAACTTAGGATCAAGTATGACGCTGTGATTATGGACTTGTTTCGTGATATTGAAGGTAGAGTTACCTAGGAGAATGGACTCTGGGATATTGTTGAATTGGGGGTTTCCTAAAACCAGTTTTTCAGTTTTTGATAGGTTCAAACTGACAATGTCATTTATCAAATTGCTTTATGGCATTTTCACATGTGTTAAGGCTTCCCCCATTCCCTACCCCATAGCCTGACCTTCCCACCTCTTCCCCTAGCCTTTCTGCCTCCTGACCCTAATCTAAACACCCCCCAAAAAAATTATTTCATCTTTTGGCTCTGCCCCCGCCCTGCCCCACCCTGCCCCGGACCGCCCCTTTTGTAAAGCCCCGTGACTTAGATGCATCCCGGGGCTTTATGCGCGTTGTTGGGCCTTTATAAAATAGGCCCAGCGTGCATAACCCCCTACACGCCTACATTCTCTGGATTTACGCAAATCCAGCCCTATATTTTACACCTAAGATGGACAATAGCTGACAGATGAGTGTGAGGTATTTGTTGACTAGAGCGGCTGATAGAGCAGATCCTTGTGGAACACCTGTGTCTAGAGCGAAAGAAATGGAACAAGTTTGATTTATAAATATTTGCTGGGTATCTGTTTTCTTAAGTATGATTGAAACCAAGTATTCACTGTTCCGGATATTCCTAGGTTGGATAGACGGGCAATAGAATTTGATGGTTTATGGTATCGAAGGCAGCAGAAAGATCTAGGAAAATGGAAATGTGTAAAGTTCCTATGTCAAAACCACGATGGATAATGTCAGTACTGGAGATTAAGAGCATTTCTGTACTATAGTTGGGTCTGAAGCCAAATTGATATTGATCTAAGAGTGAGTGTTTGTCAAAAAAATCTGTAAGTTTTAGAACAACTGATTTAGTTATTTTTGCAAGGAATGGTAATGAAGAGATAGGGTGGAAATCAGAAAAAATCAAGATTATTAGTTTTTTTGGGGGCGAACAGGAGTGACAGCAGTGAATTTTAAGCAATCTGGTAACGTACCTATGACAAGAGATGAATTCACAAAGTTGGAAATGGATAGGGCAATGCCTTCTTTGATTGCTTTAAGAAGATTGAAGGAACGTGATGAGTGAGGATGGGATTTAGATTTCATTTTGGAAATTATGGGGCAGATTTTCAAAGGGATACGCGAATAAGATACACGTGTATCCCCCGATAACCTGCCCCAAGCTCCCCCTACATGCGCCGAGCCTATGTTGCATAGGCTGCCGGCAGGCGCAAAGCCCCGGGACGCGCCATAACTCCAGAGGCTTTCCTGGGGGGGGGCGTGTCGGGGGCATGTCGGGGGCGTGTCGCGGCCACCGCGTCATCAGGGGTGTGTTGGGGCGTGTTGCAGCCAGCACGTCATCGGGGGCATTCCGGGGGCATGACCGTGGCCTCTGGACCAGCCCCCGGATCGGACCATGGCGCGCCTGCAGACTGCCTGGCGCGTGCAGTTACGCCTGCCTCGGGCAAGCATAACATTTGTGATAAAGATAGGGGGGGAATTAGTTAGGGCCGGGGGACAGATTAGTTAGGGGAAGGTGCGGGGGGGGGGGTGGAAGGAAAGTTCCCTCCGAGGCCGATCCAATTTCGGAGCGGCCTCGGAGGGAATGAAGGCAGGCTGCATTGCTCTACGTGCGCAGGCTGCTGATTATTCACAGCCTTGCACGTACCGACCCCGGATTTTATTAAAATCCTACGAATTTTGTTTGCGCATGGTGTGCGAACAAAAGTATACGCGGGTGTACTTTTATAAAATCTACCCCTATTTGTAAAATGTTGGTGCTGTCCACTGTTTCAAAGGTATCCCAGGACTGTGTCGCTGGGGTGGTTAA
Organism: Rhinatrema bivittatum; assembly: GCF_901001135.1. Lineage (NCBI taxonomy): Eukaryota > Metazoa > Chordata > Amphibia > Gymnophiona > Rhinatrematidae > Rhinatrema > Rhinatrema bivittatum. The sequence continues at coordinate 235,970 of NW_021820334.1, read as the reverse complement.
TGAAATTGGGAGAGATGTAGGAAAAGTTTAAACTATTTTATGGATTTTTGATTCGAAGAACTTTCCAAACGAGTTGCATGAATCAAAAGGAGAGTCTATTTTAGGATATATATGTTTTATGATAATGTGATTTGTAATAGACTCCATGATATTGAATAGGGTTTTTGGGTTATTATTAAATAATAGGGATGTGAATCATTTTTTGACGATTTTAAAAAATTGTCAGATAATTTTTAAATCGTCAAAAATCGTTAGAGTCGCGATACAATAGAAATTCCCCCGATTTATCGTGAAAAATCGTAAATCGGGGGAGGGCAGGAAAACCGGCACACCAAAACAACCCCTAAACCCACCCCGACCCTTTAAAACAAATCCCCAACCCTCCCGAACCCCCCAAAATGTTTTAAATTACCTGGTGGTCCAGTGGGGGGGTCCCGGATTGATCTCCCACTCTCATAGAGGCCGACGGTCGGCCCCTGTGACATTGTGAGGGTAAAGGTTGCGCCGGCGCCATTTTGAATACTGGCAATACGGCCCGAGTGCAGGAGGTCGCTCCCGGACCCCCGCTGGACTTTTGGCAAGTCTTGTGGGGGTCAGGAGGCCCCCCCAAGCTGGCCAAAAGTCCCTGAGGGTCCCTGATGGTCCAGCGGGGGTCCGGGAATAATCTCCTGCACTCGGGCCGTATTGCCAATATTCAAAATGGCACTGGCGCTACCTTTGCCCTGTCACATGGTAAGGGCAAAGGGCCATCGGCGCCATTTTTTTAGCACAGCTGATGGCCTGGGAACGGGAGATCGCTGCCCACGGCCCCCCTGGACCACCAGGTATGTGTAAAAAGTTTTTGGGGGGGTCGGGAGAGTGGGGAAGGCTAAGGGGGTAATTTTAAAGGATCAGGTGGGTTTTTTTTTTATCGGCGCGGGCCTCACTAAAAAAAATTAGTGATGTGAATTGGAATTGGAACCGATCCCAATTCACATCTCTAACAATCAGATTTCCCCCCCCCCCCCCTCCCTGCCGAACCCAATCGTTAAAACGATCGGGCATACGATTCACATCCCAATTAAATAATACAATATGTCTGGAGAAATAGTTTTTTTTGTCATTATTAATTGAAGTGGATAGTGGAATTGTGTCAACATGTATGTTGAAATCACCTAATATGATGGTTTTATCAGGATGAGGTAAGAGAGTGGCAAAATATTCAAGTAGAGGCGATGAGTTGTGAGCCAGAAGTCCCGGGGGGCAGTATGCTAGGCAGAGATCAAAGTGTGGACTAGTGAGTAACATTATCTCAAATGGAGGTGGTATAACTACAGGGGAAGAGGAAAAAGGAAAGGAAAGTTTGTGAAAAATGATTAAACCACCACTTCAACCAGTAGTGTGAGGATGATGATATGGGGGCAGCAAAGGTTTAGGAGGACTTCATCTTCTGAGGTGATCCATGATTCTGATATACAATGACAGTCAATGGTGGATCAGACAGGATGCCATACATGAGAGGTGATTTTTTTTTATGGATCTAATATTTAATAATGAAAGTTTAAAAGAAGAAAGGGATGTAGATGATGGTTGTTTGGTGGAGTGTAATAAAGGAATATGAATGAGTGAGGCATCAGGCCTAGGCAAGGTACGTCTTGAGCATAATGAGCCACATCTCCCCTGGTCAGTTATAGTAGAGATAAACATTAATTTCTTTCTCTGGACTCCTCCATTTTTTTTGGGTCCCACAAGAGAGAAAATCCTATGTATTTCATTTATTTTGTTTCCCATTCATTTTTCTATAGCCCTTTGAAGTTTTTGGACCATAAGAATCAATGCGTGTAAAGTTAAGTAACTTTAGCAATAAGCCCTTCCCTGTGAGTCATATCTGATCTCACTGGCAGGACATGTAGTCAAGAAGACCATAGATATGACATATCACAGCAAATCATTCTTTCAAGTGAGCCAATTGGTGCAATCTGCATCAAGTGATGCTAAGCCTATAGTCTGAAACTATGCAAGAAGCACTGCACATTTCTTCTATGATGTTGCTGTGAAAGACACTATTTCAGCTCTCACAGTGTTTAATTTTCAATTCAAAAACATCTTTTTTTCTGCTGCTAGACTGTGATGCACTTATTTCACTCATCCACTGGGATAATGAGCAGAAAGAGGCAGTCAGTAGGGATGTGAATCGTTTTTTGACGATTTAAAATATCGTCCGATATATTTTAAATCATCAGAAATCATTAGAGCCGCGATACAATAACAATTCCCCCGATTTATCATCAAAAAATCGTAAATCAGGGGAAGGGGGAGGGCGGGAAAACCGGCACACGAAAACAACCTTAAAACCCACCCCGACCCTTTAAAATAAATCCCCCACCTTCCCGAACCCCCCAAAAATGCTTTAAATTACCTGGGGTCCAGAGGAAGGGTCCCGGTGTGATCTTTTACTCTCGGACCTCCGTGCGTTGTAGAAATGGCGCCGGCGCTACCTTTGACCTGTCATATGACAGGTCAAAGGTAGCGCCGGCGCCATTTTGTTTTTTTGTCCCCCGACATCAGGAGCGTAGGAGATCGCTCCCGGACCCCCGCTGGACCCCCAGGGACTTTTGGCCAGCTTGGGGAGGCCTCCTGACCCCCACAAGACTTGCCAAAAGTCCAGCGGGGGTCCGGAACGATCTCCTACCGCGAATCGTTTTTCCGTACGGAATCGTGTTGCCGTACGGCCGGCGCCATTTTGCGCAAAATGGCGCCGGCCGTACGGCAACACGATTCAACTGCAGGAGGTCGTTCCGGACCCCCACTGGACTTTTAGCAAGTCTTGTGGGGGTCAGGAGGCCCCCCCAAGCTGGCCAAAAGTCCCTGGGGGTCCAGCGGGGGTCCGGAATGACCTCCTGCAGTCGAATCGTTTTTCCGTACGGAAAAACGATTCGTGGTAGGAGATCGCTCCCGGACCCCCGCTGGACTTTTGGCAAGTCTTGAGGGGTCAGGAGGCCCCCCCAAGCTGGCCAAAAGTCCCTGGGGGTCCAGCGGGGGTCCGGGAGCGATCTCCTATGCTCCTGACGTCGAGGGACAAAAAAACAAAATGGTGCCGGCGCTACCTTTGATCTGTCATATGACAGGTCAAACGTAGCGCCGGTACCATTTCTACAATGCACAGAGGTCCGAGAGTAAAAGATCACACCGGGCATTTTGGGGGGGTTCGGGAGGTGTTCCTGCCACACTGGGGTGAGGTTTTGTAACTCTCATGTTGCTTTCATGTTGATACCACTCTACATGCTACTTCACCCCTTTATCAGTGCCTTGGTTTTTTTTTTCTGTCACCTTATCTGTTTCTTCCCCCTTCATGGTACCTTAGAATAATGATGTCCCTTTTGGTGTCACTTTGCCTCTCATACTGCTTCCAATGGTTCATTCCACTCATTGGTGATCTCTTTTGCAGCCTTGAAGAGTTCTTTTCCCTCTTTTTGCTTCTTTGCTTTTTTATTTTATTTTATTTATTTCAGTTTTTAAAGTTAACACAAAATATGCTTAACTCCAAAACTGGATGAGCCTTGGATAACTCCTGCTATTGCTGTTGCCTTTTTTTTTTTGGCGTCTTAGACTATTCATGCCACTTTTGCTGTCACTATGCCATAATCTAGGTAGCTGGAATTCTTTCCTCCTTCTTATAACTTCTTGCTTCATGAAAATTGATGAGAAAACCCCAATTCTGGAGCCTAAAATAGACTGCAATATTCATGACGAATGAAAAAACAAATAAACATTTTTTGTGTTTTGAAATGAGGTCTCTATGAAATGAATAAATAAACTGAAACAAATTGTTTCTTCTGCACATCCACACTTTTTACAGTCTTTACCTCAAATTATCTAAGACAACTTATGACCAAACTTTGATTTAAATTCACAGGTAAGTGCTCTGGTATGAACAAAAACTCACATATAAGAAACAACTTGTACAGGCGATCAAAAAGTAAATTTCTGATCTATTACTTAAAATTTGTAATCTATCATTAAAATCATCCATTGTACCTGAAGACTGGAGAGTGGACAATGTAACCCCAATATTTAAAAAGGGCTCCAGGGGTGATCTAGGAATCTATAAATCAGTGAGCATGACTTCAGTGCTGGGAAAATAGTGAAAACTATTCTAATGATCAAAATCACAGAGCATATAGAAAGACATGGTTTAATGGAATACAGCCAACATGGATTTACCCAAGGGAAGACTTGCCTCACAAATCTGCTTTGTTTTTTGAAGGAGTTAATAAACATGTGGATAAAGGTGAATCGGTAGATATAGTGCAGGATTTTTAGAAGGTGTTTGACAAAGTCCCTCATGTGAGGTATCTAAGAAAACTAAAAAATCATGTGATAGGAGGCGATGTCCTTTCATGGATTACAAACTGGTTAAAAGACAGGAAACAGAGAGTAGGATTAAATGTCAATTTTTGCAGTGGAAAAGGGTAAACAGTGGAGTGTCTCAGGGATCTGATCTGGAAAGGAATACAATGAGTCAGGTTATCAAATTTGCAGATGTTACAAATTTATTCAGAGTAGTTAAATCACAAGCGGATTATGATACATTACAGGAGGACCTTGCAAGACTGGAAGATTGGGGATCCAAATGGCAGATAAAATTTAATGTAGACAAGTGCAAGGTGTTGCATATAGGGGAAAACAAAACATGCAGTAGTTACATGACATTAGGTTCCAAATTAGGAGCTACCACCCAGGAAAAATAATTATTTTTCACTCAATGCACAGTTAAGCTCTGGAATTTGTTGCCAGAAGATGAGGTTAGTACAGTTAGTGTAGCTGGGATTAAAAAAGGTATGGATAAGTTATTGGATGAGAAGTCCATTAACTGCTATTAATCAAGCTGACTTAGGGAATGGCCTCTGCTATTACTGGCATCACTAGCAAGGGATGTTCTTAGTGTTTGGGTACTTGCCAGATTCTTGTAGCCTGGTTTGGACTCTGTTGGAAACAGGATGCTGGGTTTGATTGTCCGTTGGTCTGACCCAGCATGGCAATTTCTTATAGTTTTATGTTTTTATGATCTGACATGCATTCATTATAATTGAAAATATGCCCTACTCCAACCTTTAATGCCTCTCCTTAGTTTGCATAAAAGTACACACAACACTGTGTTGAATGTGAATATTTGTATGCACTGAGCAGGATAATTTTTACATTTATACACACACAAAACTGTTTTTGTTTTTTCTTTTTTTTTCATAAATGGGAAATATCAGTTCCCAAATAGGAATAAGAACAATAAGAATATAGGGCTTCATTTACTACAACAGGTAGAGAAAATATGGTCTATCATATCATTTACTGAGATATTTTGCCAAGACTTAAACTGGGAAAAGAATCCTCATTAGATCTGGCCTTTAGTCCCTCAGAAAAAGAGCCAAATGCTAAAAATGGAATATGAATATAATTCTCTTCCTATTCTGTCCTCAGACTCCACACTCTGTGTGCTCTGAGAGTTGTGTTCCTGGATACAGAAAAGTTCTTCAGAGACTGAAGCCGGTCTGCTGCTTTGACTGCATCCCTTGCTCTGAAGGAGAATTTTCCAACACAACAGGTAGAGAAAATATGGTCTATCATATCATATATATGGAATAACCCCACCCAATCCAAACAAATACAGATGTGCACTACAAATATACATACAAACTCAAGAACAAGCAACATATACTAGATACATCCATGGATTTCTAGTTAAAATATGGACTATCATCATACGTAAATATGGAATAACCCCACCCAATCCAAACAAATACAGATGTGCACTACAAATATACATACAAACTCAATAGCAAGCAACATACACTAGTAGATACATCCATGGATTTCTAGTTAAAATAGGGTGATTGTTTATTATCATATAATTTTTCTTAAGTGTAATGTAATGTTTCTGAATTAGGAAAACTTCAATTTGCAAAGGATAATATATGGGATATTAGTTAAAGCATAACTCTACCAAAAAACAGGATATGTTATTCAATGAAAGCCCAAATAAAGAGATAAACAGAGAGACTGATGGAAAGAATTTGATAGTAGAAAGATCTATAAGATATATTATTCATGTTTCAATATTTCTTGAATTTCCATTTGGACATAATGTTGAAAATCCTTGCTCATGCTTCCCTTTTTTAAAAAACTCTGAATTTCTGGAACAACATGTATAAAAATAAAAAATATTGTTATCTATAGATGCAGAGAACTGCATGACGTGCCCTGATGAGCAATGGCCCAATGAGCGGAAGGATGGGTGCATCCCAAGAGTTGTGGTCTTCCTGTCCTATGAGGAGCCCTTGGGTGCAGCTTTGGCTTCCATTGCTATTCTCTTCTCCATCATCACTGATGTAATACTGGCAATCTTTATTATATACAAGGACTCTCCCGTAGTGAAAGCCAATAACCGGGATCTCAGCTACAGCCTCCTGATCTCCCTCATGCTGTCCTTCCTCTGTTCCTTGGTATTCATTGGCCGTCCTGGAAGAGTGACATGTCTGCTCCGGCAAGTTGCTTTTGGGATCATTTTTACAATTGCAGTTTCTTCTGTTCTAGCAAAAACCATCACTGTTGTCATTGCCTTCAATGCCACCAAGCCCAGCAGCAAGCTAAGGAAGTGGGCAGGGTCAAGAATCTCCATCTCTCTAATCCTTCTATGCTGCTTGGTTCAAGTTGTGCTATGCATTGCATGGCTGCTCATCTCTCCTCCATTCCCAGACTATGACATACAGTCTGATCCTGGGAAGATGATCCTACAGTGTAACGAGGGCTCCACCATTGCATTTTATAGTGTGATTGGGTACATTGGCTTCCTGGCTCTCTTAAGTTTCATTGTGGCTTTCCTAGCAAGGAAGTTGCCTGACAGTTTCAATGAGGCCCAGTTTATCACATTCAGCATGCTGGTGTTCTGCAGTGTTTGGGTCTCCTTCATCCCAGCGTACCTGAGCACCAAAGGCAAATACATGGTGGCAGTGGAAATCTTTGCCATTCTGGCTTCCAGTGCTGGGCTGCTGGGCTGTATCTTCATCCCCAAGTGCTACATTATTCTGATCAGACCTGACCTAAATACAAGGGAGCATGTAATTGGAAAACAATATTCTAAGAAACCTAAATGACAAAAGATTTCTTCCAAATTACTTTTGTGTTTATATCCCCTCAAAATATGAAAACTGCTTTCTAATTTAATCAAAGTAATTTTAATTTACAGTTAATTTATCTTTGATTTTCTACAGGAGGAAAGTACTTGTGCTATTTGAATCCCTTTTTCACTCAACACACAATTAAACTCTGGAATTTGCTGCGAGGGGATGTGGTTAGTGAAGTTAGTGTAGCTGGGTTTAAAAAAGGTTTGGATAAGTTCTTGGAGGAGAAGTCCATTAACGGCTGTTAATCAAGATAACTTAGAAATCAGAGCGGCCTGGGAGGGAATGGGGAAGACCGCAGGCGTCGGAACGCACAAGTTGCACTAATGTGCACCCCCTTGCGCGCACCAACCCCCGATTTTATTACCTGTGCGCACCGGCGCATGCATGATATAAAATTGGGCATCCATGTGTGCACGCCGGATAGCGCATGCACATGGACGCCCGTGCGTACCTTTTAAAATCTACCCCTATGTGAGCAGTGCTGTGTCAACTAGTCAAAAAATCCACTTGAGCCTTGGCACCAAACTTGAGAATGTAATGGACTGAGTATAGCAATTAATTTCCACAGTCGGAAAGATGATAGCACTGGTCAATAATTTGGTGGAGGGAATGGAAATGTCTCTTATTCAAAGTACTCAGTGCTTGGAAATTTTGGAATAGGCCTATATTTGTCTTTTAGGTAATCAGTAGGGTTTCTTCTCCATTTATTTTTGGCCAATCTTAATATGCTTTTGATTTTTTTAAATTCTGGGGTATATGAATTAATTTTTTAACCCTTGCTGCATTTTCTAAGACTTGTAATTTGCAATGCAAAGACAGATGGTCTTTTAAATGGGCCATGTTGAAACTTTTGTCACATAGTCCCCAATCAGTACCCCAGGAGTTCACACATTTAAAACCAACACCCTTCTACCAGAAATTATTGGTCAAGATATTAGCCAATAGATTGGTATTAGTTCTTCCAGAGTATATTGGGAAGGGTCAAGTGGGATTTATGAAGGGGCATTATGCAATCATTAATGTTCATAAGTTGCTGACAGCCATTTCCTTTTGCTCAGTGAACAATATGCCTTTTCTGGTGGTAAGTTTTGACACAGAAAAGACATTCGGTTTTTCGTTTATTAAAATTTATTGATCGCCTAACACAGAATAGGCCTAGGTGACGAACAAAAATACATACATAATAAAAACAATAATAAACACACACTTCAGCAAAAATTTTTAGTTTCACAGAAACTGAGTGAAAAATACTATTTGTTTTCCATTTTTCACCAGATGGGTCAAGGTCTAGTTGGTCTTTTTCTCCAAGGTATCACACTGTAATATAGGGATCCAGTGACCTCTATTGTAAATGGTGAATTGTCCCCAAATTTTCCTATCAAACATGGGGCAATTCAAAGTTGCCCACTATCTCCTCTACTATTCTCGCTTTCTATGGAACCACTATTGTTGGCAATCCAAAAGTCTAGAAAAATTTAAGGATCACCAATAGGCCCTTCCATCTTTAAATGTGCAGTTTTTACAGATGATCTTCTGGTATTTTTGTGCAACCTAATGTCCTCTCTACCCCACCTTATGAGTCTTTTTCAGCTGTTTAGTGAATTTTCAGTATATAAATTGAATAAAGATAAATCTGGGGCATTGTCATTCCCACATACCCTACGGACAAAGTGTGGAGAAGCCTTTACTTTAAAGTGGGCAGAGGGCTCTTTCTGGTATTTGGGAATTTGGATTCCTTTACAATTAAAGCAGTTGTACAATCTTAACATTTCCCCTTTACACGAAATGACGCAAGATAAATTAGCTCTTTGGCACTTTTACCCTTATCCATAGAGGGTATAATTAATCTATTTAAAATGGTTTTATTCCCTAAGGGCCTCATTTTCTAAGAGGCTCGCACACGATAAGGGACCTTTCGCAAGCGAAAAGTCCCTTATCACGTGCGATACCAGGATGGGGGCAGAGTCGGGGCGGAGTCAAAAGAGGAGGAGTCGGGGCAGAGTCGGAAGAGGAGGAGTCAGGGCATCACCTGGGCTGACTCTGCACTGACACCACGGACAGCGAAAAGGTAAGGCCCTTTTTGCGTCCTATTTCGCTCCCAATAGCTATACCTCCTATGGTCCCGTCCGTTGAGAGCTGCCCAACAAGGCTCTCTTAAAACACCTCCAATTAAATCATTTTCAAATAAAAGAGCCTTCTCCACAGTCGGCCCGAATCATTGGAACTCTCTCCCTTCAGACCTTAGACTTGAACAATGCCCAATTACTTTCAAAAAAAGATTCAAGACATGGCTCTTCACCCTTGCCTACGACTAATTGGATTTAATCCTTCCTATCCTCCCTGACTCAGATTATTATGTTTTTCACGACCAAACAACCTCATATTTAATCACATATCACTCTAGTCACTTTTAATCAACTGTTACATGTTTGATTACCATTCTTATATTGATTGATTCTGTTATTTAAGGTTTCTATATCATAATGAGTTTAAATTGAGTAACATCCCAGTTCTTCATTTCCTTGTTCTCTGTAAGACTCACTTTAAAGTCATTTCAATTGTTCTCTGTAAACCGAAGTGCTTAGTGACTTTGTCTCTAGAACCTCGGTATATAAAAAAATGTTAAATAAATAAATAAATAAATGGTGGCGCTATTGGGTGCAAAACCATGTGCGTATAATAGAAATGGGCTTCTGGTAAAAATTTCATGTAGGGTTTCATTTCAGGCCCCCCCCCCACGGGAATTCCATTTTTCCCGTGGTTTGGGTTTGTTTTTTTTCCACGCACTAACTCAAAAATGAATTGTTTCCAAAATTTCGGAAAAAATTCAATCGTTTTTCAGTTCTCCCAAAGCATTCCGAATTAAGACAATTTCATTGAATTGCCTAATTCAGGAAAAATGATTGCACATCCCTAGCATATAATAGATAGAATGATTTTGCATTTTTTTATGGACAAGGAAAACGGACCTTGTGGGTTTGGCATAATTGAAACTTCCATGGCAGTGAGGGGGTATAGGTCTGCCTGACTTGAAGCGATACAAGTTGGCATGTATTTTACATTTGGTTAGAGACTGGCTCTGTGATGGAACAACATTCACATTAACTGACAGTGACTCTATACTTATGAATCACCTCAATCCTGACTATGTATTGTACATGCCCTCTGGCCGTCTACCTCCCTTGGTGGCTACAAACCCATTGATAGCTTCTCTTAGGTGGGCCTGAAAAATTTTAATGAAAAGATTACAGCTATTCCCTTCCTGTACAATTTACTTACCTATACAGAGAAACCTAGACTATTCTTCCAGTGACCATTCTAAGCATTTTTATTTTTGGGCATATCTTGATCAAGCTCCATTGGGAGGGACATGATACTATCTTTACAGGAATTACAGGATTACAAAGAGAGGACTTATTTCCATATTTACAACTACAACACTATATTCGATCATTTGCACATACGGGCTGATACAGTAAATTCCAAGGGAGAGCAGGTGAATGACCGCTCTCCCAGCGCGTGCACAGGCCACTCTCCTGTGCACGCAATTCAGTATGCAAATTAGTCCCGGTGGTAAAAAGAGGCACTAGGGACACTAGCGCATCCCTAGCGCCTCTTTTTAGACTGGAGCGGCAGCTCTCAGCGGGTTTGACAGCCGACGCTCAATTTTGCCGGTGTCAGTTCTTGAGCCCGCTGACAGCCACGGGTTCAGAAACCGGACGCTGGCAAAATTGAGTGTCCGGTTTTCGACCCGCGAGCCAAGGGCCGACTTCCAAAAAAATGTTTTTTTAAACTTTTGGTAACTTTCAGGACCTCCGACTTAATATCACCATGATATTAAGTCGGAGGGTGCACAGAAAAGCAGTAAAAACTGTTTTTTTGTGCACTTTCCCGGTGCCCAAAGAAATTAGTGTCTACTTTTGGGTAGGCGCTAATTTCTGAAAGTAAAATGTGCGGCTTGGCTGAATCGCGCGGGAATACCTAATAGAGCCATCAACATGTATTCGCATGTTGCGGGCGCTATTAGGTTCGGGGGGGGTTGGATGTGCGTTTTTGACCCCTTACTGAATAAGGGGTAATGCTAGCATGACAAAAACATGCGTCCAATCGAGGGTTAACAGTGCGCTCCATCACTGTATTGGCCCAATAGTGCACTGACTATGGATGTAGTGAATAAAATGGATGATTTTTTACATTATGATAGACAGAAAATATCTATTTTATTACTCTATAAAGAATGGCAATGTCTAGAGCCACAGGATTGGGTATTCACTGTTGTAGACAAGTGGAATTCGGAGGGTGGATTTGTGCTTTCTACTAATTCATATCTTTTGTGTTATAAAGAGATCAAAGTAATAACACCCATTAGTAACTTACAGGAAATGCAGCTTAACGTTTTGCTTAGAGCGTATTTTTCTCAAATTGCTGTGATTAAGGTGCAGCTAGCACCCTCAGATTTATGCTCTAAGGGGGTAATTTTCAAAGGAGTTACGCGCATAAATGTAACTACTATTGTAGCAATTTTCAAAAGCCATTTACTCACGTAAAGTGCACTTATGCGAATAAATCCTATGGACGATTCAATGGCATATATTGTAGCAATTTTCAAAAGCCCACTTACTCGAGTAAAGTGCATTTACATGCGTAAAACCCAGATTTACGCATGTAAATGCTTTTTAAAATCCGCCCCAATATGTCTCAAAGAGAAGAGTTCATTGCCTCATGCTTTTTGGTATTGTACAGTTATCTCTCAATATTAGTGTAAACTCCTTAAATTTATTGATCATTTATTTGGGATCTCACTTCCTATGGCTCCAGAATTGATCCTATTCAATGCTGACCTGGAAACATTTGTAAGGAGAGATGTGCAAAGAACTTTGGTAAGGAAATTAATAGTATAAGGTATACATGGGGCAGATTTTAATACCTACACGCAGGCATAGATTTGTGCGCGCAACCCGGCACGCACAAATCTACGCCCAATTTAATAACATGTGCATGCAGCCACGTGCATGTTATAAAATCTGGGGTCAGTGCGTGCAAGGGGGTGCACACTTGGCTTTCCCTGTTCCCTCCGAGGCCGCTCCGAAAGCGGAGCGGCCTTGGAGGGAACATTCCATTCCCCCCCACCTTCCCCTCCTTTCCCCTACCTAACCCACCCTAGCCCTATCTAACCCCCCCCCCCCCAACCTTTGTTTTGCAAGTTGCACCTGCCTCTGGGCAGGCGAAGGTTGTGTAAGCCGGCCAACTGCCGGCACAAGATCCCTGGTCTAGAGGCCCTACGGAGGCCTCTTGTCACGCCCACTCCCCAGACCGGCCCCGCCCCACCCCTTTTTTCAAGCGCCAGGACATACATGCATTCTGGGGCTTGCGCACATTGTCGGGCCTATGCAAAATAGGCTTGGCGTGTGTAACCCTCCTACGCGCATATATCCAGCTGGATTTACGCACATAGGGCTTTTAAAATCTGCCCCATTCAGTTTTGCTAGTCTGAAAGAATCCCTGACCACCATCTTTTTGGCAGTGGTGCAATGCCATACATTTATTTATTTATTTATTTATAGATTCTTCTATACCGTGGTACGTAAAGATATACATCACCACGGTTTACAGTGAAACAATAAATTAGCAACAGGCTTTACATAAAATGATGACGATGGGATCCTTAGCTGCACGTCCCTCCTTTCATAGTAGAATGACATTTCTTACAATCTGGGATCCTTACATACAGAATCTTCCCAGTAAAGTGTGCAGCTATATTTTGAACAGTTTGTAATCATTAATGACTAGAAGAGCTCTTTATTCTTTAAATCTTGTGTTGCCAGCCATTTGTTCCTAATTCTTCATTCCTTATTCTCTTCATTTCCTGCCCAATGGTAGTGCAGGGAGGGGAGGTAGAGTTAGAGAGGAGAGGGGAGGACTGGACTTCAGAATGCTTAGAATTTTGTGAGCTTGGTGCACCAGGGTATGGCACCGGATTTGTTTTTTGTAAAGGATGGGGGGACAACTTGGGGATAATGGGGGGGGGGGGGGGAGAGGGGACATATTCAGATATTGAAATATTGTAATCTTGAAATATTGAGATTTGAAATTTGAAAATCAAAATTGAATGTATGCATTTGTGGTGGTTGTTTTCCAGTTTAATAAACATATTTTATATAAAATCAAGGCCCTCATTACCTGTTCAGAAAAAAGAAGATTTATTTATTTTATTTTATTTATTTTTTAGATTTTTTTATACCGGTGTTCCTGTGTGAAATACAGATCACATTGGTTTACATTGAAACAGAACATAAATGTTTTGCCTAGAGGCATTACATAGAACAAGGTTATGGAAATTGGAATAGGGAAAACAAGATCAAAATTAACATTGTAATGTAAACATATTGTCTAACAAGTCTCATTGAGCAGTATAAACAAAAACAAAAAACATAAAAGCAAAATCAGTAAATGTCATATGAGACCTGCGGCAAGCTTTGCCTGTAAATTTAGCACAGTATAAGAGAATGGAACTAGTTTATTCTCAGAATGAAGGAATGCAAATGCAATCAGAATACCATGTGCTTAGAATTGCACAAAGACACATAAAGATGACCAGTAAACAGATAACGAAGTTCCTTAGAGAAACCCTACCAAAAGGTACAAGCGTCATCTTCCCCCCAAATTATTTTGATGAGAGACTTGACGGATGTCCTGGAACTGGATCATATCCCAGAAAATAGGGGAATACCAAGTTCTATGTTAGCCTTTAATTGGCATATTTTGTTCTTTTTAAAGGTAATCGGTGATTTCTTCTGCATTAGATTGAAGGCCAATACTTAGTGCAGGGTGAAATAAAATATAGCTCATTTAATGGCATTATAGCCAAACAGGTTGACAGATGTTATAGGTCATCAGACATAATTAAATGATAATAGGTAGGTTTTATGTGTTCTTATCTGTACTTTATTTTAAATTCCTCAGAAGTAGACATTATCTCTATTTTCTTTAATATTCTTAGACATCATGTGCTATTGTTTTTAAAATTTCTGAATTTATTTTATAATTACTTTTTTGTAAACAAATAAAAAGGTTTATATATGTTGTCAATTGTAAGCCTGGCACTGCTCATCTAACCTGCATCAGCAGATGCCAGTCTGGAGCCACAACACTTAACACATAGATTAAGATAATCATCTTTGTTTTCTTCTGTATCTTTCTGTTTTAAGACTTGAGCATTTACACATATATAATAAATCATATTCTTTTACCAAATATTCTCTTTGATTGATGAGGATTTGCTCTGTCTTTATAAATAATTATTGTTCTCTGTAATACATTTTCTATAAGGAGCAATGATGTGTTACACTCATGTTATATGAGGTCCTAGGGAGAGAGCATGAAAGATAAGGGAACTCCTTTTTAAAGATTTTCTCACTCAGAACTGCCTGACAGAGTATGAACCTGAGACACCTTGAAAACTCAAAATTGAGAAACCATCTTGTTAGTCAGATCCTCTATGTCAACAAACCTTCTATCATGGCCCACCAAGTTCATAACAGTGGCTTTAGTACAGGGACCTAATTGAGAAACAGAATGTACCAATATTTTCTTTTATCCTTTCTAACATGTCAGTGTAGGAAACTACTCAGTTGTGTGTGTAATTCAATCAAAGGTTACAAGAAAACCAGGACTGGATCAGAAGTGATTGCTGCTAAAATGTTACAATTTCTACATCACAAACTATAGAAAAAAGTCATAAAGCACTCTAAAGGGTGAATTTGAAAAGAGATGCACATGCCAAAAATGTGAAGATGTGCGCATATCTCTATCACGTGCGTGTATCTGACCTATTTTATAAACCAATACACAGGTAATGGTGCATGATCAAATCAGCACTAAAAAGGCGTAGAACAGAGGCATTTCAGGGTGGGGACAGAAGTTATGTGCTACAACCCAAGAAAGAGATCTAGGTGTCATAGTGGATAACACATTGAAATTGTCGGTTCAGTGTGCTGCGGCAGTCAAAAAAGCAAACAGAATGTTGGGAATTATTAGAAAAGGAATGATGAATAAAACGGAAAATGTCATAATGCCTCTGTATCGCTCCATGGTGAGACCGCACCTTGAATACTGTGTACAATTCTGGTCTCCGCATCTCAAAAAAGATATAATTGAGATGGAGAAGGTACAGAGAAGGGCTACCAAAATGATAAGGGGAATGGAACAACTCCCCTATGAGGAAAGACTAAAGAGGTTAGGACTTTTCAGCTTGGAGAAAAGACGACTGAGGGGGGATATGATAGAGGTGTTTAAAATCATGAGAGGTCTAGAACGGGTAGATGTGAATCGGTTATTTACTCTTTCGGATAGTAGAAAGACTAGGGGACACTCCATGAAGTTAGCATGGGGCACATTTAAAACTAATCGGAGAAAGTTCTTTTTTACTCAACGCACAATTAAACTCTGGAATTTGTTGCCAGAGAATGTGGTTCGTGCAGTTAGTATAGCTGTGTTTAAAAAAGGATTGGATAAGTTCTTGGAGGAGAAGTCCATTACCTGCTATTAAGTTCACTTAGAGAATAGCCACTGCCATTAGCAATGGTTACATGGAATAGACTTAGTTTTTGGGTACTTGCCAGGTTCTTATGGCCTGGATTGGCCACTGTTGGAAACAGGATGCTGGGTTTGATGGACCCTTGGTCTGACCCAGTATGGCATTTTCTTATGTTCTTATGTTCTTAACTTCTGATTTTTCTAATCAACACAAGCAGCACACACAGATACGGGTCTTATCTGCGTGCATTTACTTCTGCTATTTATCAGTTTTAAGTCACAATAACATGCTTTATAGCCAATTACTGAGTGGATGAAGGGTCTGGTTAAACTGGGATGAGTACAGGCAGAATAAATGGAGGGGGGGGGAGGTCGATCACATAGGTATTTGGTATATTGGTATTTCAGGCACCGCCCTAGACTGGGTCTGTTCATTTCTCAACAACAGATCATTCAAGGTAAAAATCAACAACAAAGAATCACAGGCAATCAGTTCAAACGTGGGAGTCCCACAAGTTTCATCTCTCTCCCCAACCCTTTTCAACATTTATCTTCTACCTCTCTGCTTCCTCCTATCTAAACTGAAAATCAAACACCTGGTATACGCGGATGACGTACAAATCCTCATCCCTATTAGGAAATCACTTCAACTATCTCTAATCTTCTGGGAACAATGCTTTCCGGAAATTAGTTCACTACTCACCAAACTCAATTTAGTCATCAACAAAGACAAAACAGAATACCTTATCATCTCCCAGGAAGAAAACTTCATCCCCAGAGAGATCTCCTCCATCATAATTGATCAACCACAAAAAAACATCATCTCCTTTCCCAATCCACTTACACCCATTCTAGACAGCCTCAAAAATACATCCTACGTAAGAGACTTAGGCGTTCTTCTGGACAATCAGCTGAACCTCAAAAGATTTGTAAACAACACAACCAAAGAATGCTTTTTCAAATTACAAGTTCTGAAAAAGCTAAAACCCTTACTACACGCACACGACTTCTGCCTCGTCCTGCAATCAATCATCCTCACCAAAATTGACTACTGTAACGCACTGCTACTCGGTCTACCAGCCTCCACCATCAAGCCTCTCCAGATGGTACAGAACTCTGCAGCTAGGGTCCTGACCAACTCAAATAAGAGACCACATCACGCCCATCCTCTACAATCTCCACTGGCTTCCAATTAAATATAGAGTCTTCTACAAAGTTCTGACCCTCATACACAAATCCTTAAACAACTTAGCACCAATCGATCTTACCCATCAACTACGTACAATTAAATCAACAAGACCTATCAGAAAAGCCTACCAAGACACCCTGGTCATCCCCCAAGCCAAAACTCCGCTAAGGAACAGGGCTTTTTCCACCGCAAGTCCTTCTCTTTGGAATTCACTTCCACCAGAACTCAGACAAGACCCTTGTCACCAGTCATTCAAGAAAAAACTGAAAACCTGGCTCTTCAGCCAAGCATTTCACTGATTACTTACAAGCTGCTCTCAACTTGCTATGTTGCTTCTGCTTCGCTCTAAATGTATAACCCCACTTTCCTCCCCACCCCATTAAACTTCAATCCCCACCCTTTTAGATGTAATTTTTCCCTCCCCTTTAACTCCACCCCTTTTTCCCTACCCGTCAATCCCTCTCATCCTGACCCCCTCCCCCATAACCTCTCCCCGCCTCCACACCCTTGTCCTACCCCTTCCTATCCTCCCTGTACCCATTCTCAATTTTCGTTTGATTCACCCACGAGGAAGTTAGCTATCTAAGGATTCTTTTACCAGCCTCTTTTAAGGCATCTGTATAAATAGTAATGTTTTATAATACCATGTTTAGTTATTGTTTGTGTCATATATTTCTCTACTATTTATCTGTTATTTAATAAGTTCTTCGTTATATGTAATTGCATTCAAGCAAGTTTTAATTGTTCTCTGTAAACCGATTTGATTTGCATATAATGTAAGAAGATCGGTATATAAAAAACTAAAAATAAATAAATAAATAAATAAATATGGATTGACTGAGCAAACTGGTGGATTAATTTGTAAAACTAGTTATTTTACCTCCGCGTGTAAAAACCATTTCCTAAATAAAATGCACAATTAGCAGATGCTCATACAAGTGCTTAAAATTAGGAGCACACACGTGTATGCTGGATGTGTTGTATAAGATGTGCATACACTTCCATGGATGATACAAAATGCTTATGCATGTACACTTGCACCTACATTTGTACGCATGTGGCCATACGTACACTCATTTTAAAGTTATCATCCATTTATACTATTGGGAGGAAAGAAGGTATGGGAGAATAAGAGAAATGTAAATATTTATCCAATTTTAATAATATATAGGAAATTTAAATTTTTTGATAGGAAATGGGATTTAAACATGCTTAGAATATACACAAAGATAAGGATAGTAGGGGTTATCAGAAGATAGGAAAGGCTGATTTGAATATTTGTTCAGTCATAACAGAACTTTAGGGGGTAAAAGAGACTCAGACTAAAAACAATTCTCTCCGATATTCAAATTCCAAGCAACAATTTTCTTTTATAACCATCCTGATAATCTTCCCCTAAACTCTATAAACATCCAGAATCTTCATTACTTATGATTTCTTCCTTATTGTTAAAAACTGCATTTTTGAACTGAACAATTCATTGTAAATCATTCACTTCCATTTTTGGAAACTTTACCATTCTACAGGTTAATACACCATGCTAAAGTTTCTATCTTTTCTTCTTCTTACTCCTAGTTGTACGTCTCCTTGTTTATTGTAACTGCATTTATAATATGTATATTACATATTTTGTTCTATGTTCTGGTTATTACCCCATTGTTTACTGTAAACCGGCTTGATGTGATGTTATCACGAATGCCGGTATAGAAAAAATCAAAATAAATAAAATAAATAAATAATAATATGTCATTCATGAAACATTGGTGGTACAGTTGCATCAGGCTTTCAAGACTGTGGAAATTAGTTTTTCATAAAGCAGAAATGGTTACAGACCTAAAATCAGCATTATGGCTACATTAGGCTTCAAAATACAGTGGGGTAAACCTGCATGGGGCAGCCATATTTACAGCCCTAACCTGTAAATTCCCCTTTAATTGAAAAATCACACAATGTAGTGTTAGGTCAACATTGCTCTGTGCTTCGGAATTTGGCTTCTGGGGTTTCTATTATCCCTGTTTCTATTAAATATTGAACTAAATGATTATATAAAATTATTGAAGCAGCAGAACTCTACAATTATTTTTTCACAGATGATGCAGAGATATACTTTCCATTAAGCAAGGACTGTAATAATATCAATAAAACTGATCCAAGATCCAAATTGTTGCATTTGAGGACCCTTGGGTGGGGGTTTACCTGCAGGCAGAAGCCCTGCAGGATCTCAGTGCTAGTAGGTGGACCTAGGCAAAGCAAAGACCAGTTTAGATCTTCACCTATGCCAGCCCTTGTACCACTCAGGTTGAGCCTTTGGGTACTGGGGCCAGCAGGACTTAAGTGAAGGTCTCTGGAGATGGCTAGCGTCATGGCCCAGGGGCAGGCAGCAGTCAGAGGCAGGCAGCAGTCAGGCATAGCAAGAGTCCAAGCAAGGGTCAAAACCAGGTATCCGTCTGAGGGAGATGAAAAGGGATGGCTAGGGCTCAGGCAGGTTGGGCATGCAGGACAGGAGCAGGCTGGGCAGACGAAGGTTGGAACAGGCTGAGCAGATGAAGACAGGAAGCAATACGCACCACAGGATGTAGCTGGTCCTGTGGCTAATGCAGGGTGCATCATGGAAGCTGCAAAAGACAGCAATTTCATCAACAGGGACTGTGGGGCCTTTCCCTGCTGTGGTCTCTTTAAGAGGGCCGGTGTCCAGCATGCATGTGCCTAAGGAGCTCCAGGGGAGCTCGATGTTGATGTTGTCTTTCCACATGGCAGTCGATGGCCTCCTGCTGCAGGAAGAGTCATCGGCGTCCTACCACGCCAAGGACAGCAGTGACCAGACGGAGCATGCTGGCTGCGGAGGTGAGAGCAATGGCTGGTGGAGCAGTCTGTGAGATATCAAATGCATCATAAATACAGTAAGTGGCTCTATTTTACTACTGCAGCAGAAAATTAAGAATCCTGGGGTCGGGTTTGCTCAAAACTATCAATTAATATGCAGATATCTTATGCAATTTGCTCTATAGTTTTTCCCATCAGATTTGACCTTCAGGATCCAGGTCCCAGTTTTGACATGATTAGTTTACTGCTTTGAAACTTACAATTGTCTGTATCAAAAATCTTTGAAAAGACTACAGATTTTGCAAAATACAGCTAAAAGGCATCTTGATTGTTTAAGGTTCAGAAACCATGTTTCCCCCTCTTATAAAAATCTACGCTAGGTACTTACAGAATGCTGTGTCAGATTCAAGATTGTGCTCCTTACTTTTTACATAGCAACATAGTAATAGAGTGAATGATGACAGATAATGACCAAAATTGCCTAACCGGTCTGTCCATTTGAATTTTTGTGCATATTGTTGTGGTTCTGGCCGCGAGCACAGTGGCCAGACCCTTACCTCTGGGCTCCCGGACCTGCTCCCGTTCCTTGAGGCCTAGTTTACGGCCTGGATGGTTGTGTTCCCGCTGGGGCTGCACCGCTGCGAGCTCCTCCATAGACGCCCTGTGCTTAGGCACGCGTGCGCCACTTGGGCGCTTTTCTAGGCCGTTTCCCGTCAGTGGTGACTCCGCCACATCCTGACGTCAGATGCCGCGGCCTTGATAAGCCGGCTGCGGTCATCCAGTCTTACCTGCCTGGTTCCTGCCTGCTTGCTACAGTACCTGCCTGGTTCCAGTATCCATATCCTGCGACAGTTCCTGCCTAGTTCCAGAACCCGAACCCACTTATAGTATTGCTACTGTCTTAGTCTGGTTCCAGTTACCTGTCCTGATCCACAACTCGCCTAAGTCCCAGCGGCCGGGTCCCTCCGGGCTCCTCCCGGGGGGCTTTGGCTTCCAAGGGTGAAGCCACCTAAGTCCCAGTGGTTGGGCTCCTTCGGGCTCCTCCCGGGGGAGTGCCAGCTTCCAGGGTGAAAAGCATCTACGTCCTGCCTGAACATCTGCCTCCCAGCCTGCTTTGCAACAGAGACATTGTCCACCTTTCCAAGTCTCCAGCAGGTCGGCCCAAGGGTCCACTAAACAGAGACTCCCATAACACATATGGATAGAAATGCTTATAAGTTCCCACATGAAAGTTCAACACAAATAACCTCTTCCCACATTTTTTAATCAACCTCCCCACGTTTTGCCTTCCTCTCCATATCTTCTCAAACGTGCCCAGAAGTGATGGCCTCCATCATTTCTGCTATTAAGCCCATTCCATGTTGAAATGTGTCCTCCCTATGCTCATGTGAGTTTAAAATGGGCTTATGACTCACCCTTGACAGGACACCCTGGAATTGCCCGCACCTGTGAACTCCTCCTATGTCACTAGTGGTGGCCTCAAGTAAGGAGTGATTTGGAAAATGATGTAACACCCTGTCCTGCCTGTACACAGCATTAGACTTCTCATGCCTGACCTTGGGGGATGTTATAGCTGTTGCCAGGCTCTGAGGAACCTTGGACACTAGGGATGTGCAGACCAAAAGTTTAAGTTCATAAGTCGAAAGGGGGTCCCATTTGCGGTCAATATGGACATATGGAGAATTCCATAAGTTGAGTCTATGTCCATATGTGCAAATAAAAATTTAAACCCCTCACCCGCCTTAATCCCCCCCCCCCCAAGACTTACCAAAACTCCCTGGTGGTCCAGCGGGGTCAGGACGCCATTCCTGAACTCCTTTGCAAGGAGCACGTGACGTCGGCGTCACGTCGGAGTGATGCGGCGTCACGTGATTCCCCTCGGGTTCGCTCCGGGACCCCTCGTTGGGCCCAAAAGGCACTTTTGGCCAGCTTGGGGGGGCCTCCTGACCCCCCCAAGCTGGCCAAAAGTGCCTTTTGGGCCCAACGAGGGGTCCCGGAGCGAACCCGAGGGGAATCACGTGACGTCGGAGTGACGCGGCGTCACGTGATTCCCCTCGTGTTTGCTCCGGGACCCCTCGTTGGGCCCAAAAGGCACTTTTGGCCAGCTTGGGGGGGCCTCCTGACCCCCCCAAGCTGGCCAAAAGTGCCTTTTGGGCCCAACGAGGGTTCCGGGAGCGAACCCGAGGGGAATCACGTGACGTCGGAGTGACGCGGCATCACGTGATTCCTCTCGGGTTCGCTCCCGGACCCCTCGTTGGGCCCAAAAGGTACTTTTGGCCAGCTTGGGGGGGCCTCCTCACCCCTTACCCTCCTTAATCCCCCCCCCCTTAGGGGGGGGGATTAAGGAGGGTGAGGGGTTTAAATTTTTATTTAGATCAACAATCGCGATTTCCAACGTATTCAACATAGCTATGTTGAATAAGTTGGAAATCCGATCGTTTACGCCTCATCATTTTTTTAAGTTAAAAAAAAAAAAAAAGTTGCATTTTCCATTTAAGTTCAAAACGAATGCACACCCCTATTGGACACACGTGTCCACTGATTTCATCACAGACCTCCCTTCCACTCACAGCTCCACGATGATAGACATAGTGGTGGATAGATTCTCTAAATTGGCACATTTCATTTCACTCCCAGGCTTACCCTGCACTCTGAATCAGCCTGTTTCTTCATGAAGGAACTAAAAAATGAAATTTATGATCAATTAGTTAAAATTTGTAACCTATCATTAAAATCAAGCATTGTACTTCAAGACTGGAGGGTGGCCAATGTAACCCTAATATTTAAAAAAGTTTCCAGGGGCGATCCGGGTAACTATAGACCAGTGAGCCTGACTTCAGTGCCTGGAAAAATAGTGGAAACTATTCTCAAGATCAAAATCGTATAGCATATAGAAAGACGGTTTAATGGAACACAGTCAACATGGATTTACCCAAGGGAAGTCTTGCCTAACAGATCTGCTTCATTTTATGAAGGGGTTAATAAACATGTGGATAAAGGTGAACCGGTAGATATAGTGTATTTGGATTTTCAGACGGCGTTTGACAAAGTCCCTCATGAGAGGCTTCTAAGAAAACTAAAAGTCATGGGATAGGAGGCGATGTCCTTTCGTGGATTACAAACTGGTTAAAAGACAAGAAACAGAGAGTAGGATTAAATGGTCAATTTTCTCAGTGGAAAAAGGTAAACAGTGGAGTGCCTCAGGGTTCTGTACTTGTACGGGTGCTTTTCAATATATATATATAAATGATCTGGAAAGGAATACGACCAGTGAGGTTATCAAATTTGCGGATGATACAAAATTATTCAGAGTAGTTAAATCACAAGCAGATTGTGATACAATAAAGGAGGACCTTGCAAGACTAGAAGATTGGGCATCCAATGGCAGATGAAATTTAATGTGGACAAGTGCAAGGTGTTGCATATAGGGAAAAATAACCCTTGCTGTAGTTACACAATGTTAGGTTCCATATTAGAAGCTACCACCCAGGAAAAAGATCTAGGCATCATAGTGGATAATACTTTAAAATTGTCGGCTCAGTGTGCTGTAGCAGTCAAAAAAGAAAACAGAATGTTAGGAATTATTAGGAAGGGAATGGTTAATAAAATGGAAAATGT
Organism: Rhinatrema bivittatum; assembly: GCF_901001135.1. NCBI lineage: Eukaryota > Metazoa > Chordata > Amphibia > Gymnophiona > Rhinatrematidae > Rhinatrema > Rhinatrema bivittatum. The sequence continues at coordinate 212,645 of NW_021820334.1, read as the reverse complement.
CATAATGCCTCTATATCGCTCCATGATGAGACCACACCTTGAATACTGTGTACAATTCTGGTCGCCACATCTCAAAAAAGATATAGTTGCGATGGAGAAAGTACAGAGAATGGCAACCAAAATGATAAAGGGGATGGAACAGCTCCCCTATGAGGAAAGGCTGAAGAGGTTAGGGCTGTTCAGCTTGGAGAAGAGATGGCTGAGGGGGGGATTTGATAGAGGTCTTTAAGATGATGAGAGTTCTTGAACGAGTAGATATGAATCTATTATTTACACTTTTGAATAATAGAAGGACTAGGGGGCATTCCATGAAGGTAGCATGTAGCACATTTAAGACTAATCGGATAAAATTCTATTTCACTCAATGCACAATAAAGCTCTGGAATTTGTTGCCAGAGGATGTGGTTAGTGCAGTTAGTGTAGCTGGATTCAAAAAAGGTTTGGATAAATCCTTGGAGGAGAAGTCCATTAACAGCTATTAATCAAGTTTACTTAGGGAATAGCCACTGCAATTAATTGCATCAGTAGCATGGGATCTTCTTAGTGTTTGGGTAATTGCCAGGTTCTTGTGGCCTGTTTGGCCTCTGTTGAAACAGGATGCTGGGCTTGATGGACCCTTGGTCTGACCCAGCATGGCAAGTTCTTATGTTTCGCCTACATGGGCTTCCATCAGTTTAGAAACATAAAATATGATAATCAAGAGGGCTGTTTAGCATGGAGAATAGATGGCTGAGGAGGGATGTGATAGAGGTCTTTAAAATCATGAAAGGTCTTGAATGAGTAGATGTGAATCAGTTATTTACTCTTTCTGATTATAAAAGGACTAGGGGGAACTCCATGGTTAGCAAGTAGCACATTTTATGACTAATCGGAAAAAAATTATTGCCAGAGGATGTGCTAATCGGATGCCAGAGGATGTGCTAATCTTAAAAAAATTGTTGCCAGAGGATGTGGTTAGTGCAGTTAGTGTAGCTGGGTTTAAAAAAGGTTTGGATGAGTTCTTGAAGAAGTCCATTAACTGCTATTAATCAAGTTCCCTTAGGAATGGCCTTTGCTATCATTGGCATTGCATCAACAAAAACAAAATACAATAATCATTAAAATGCATCAACATAAAAATACATAAAGTCATAACTTAAGATAACAAAGCAAATAAGCTAACATTAAGACAATAGCCCCAAAGGAACTAAAAATCTCATGGGTTAAAATAACCAAGTTTCTATTTTCTTTCTAAATGCTAAATAATTCATTTCAAATCTGTTTTCTTGTTATTGAGTTCCACAGTTCTGGCCCCTGTATTGCAAGTATCCTTCTTCAGTGAACCATCTTTCTCACTCCCCTTCCAGGGGGAACCATGCAGAAAATTTCATTCTGAGAACGCAGATTATGGATTGGAGTATAACGCCTGTCCCCTTTTTGTAAATACTTAGCCCCAATCCCTTAAACATCGGAAACAGTATTTTAAACTGAGCCTGCTTTTCTATTTGCAACCAATGTAATTGCTGTAACATTGGTGTAGCGCTCATTCTTCTGGGATACTGATAAATCAACTGAGCAGCCATGTTTTGGATTATTTGCAATTAATGAATACTCCTCTGAGGAAGCCCTGCCAGTAAGATGTTGCAGTAATCAAATAATAGGCACATCAAAGCCTAGAGAATCACCATATTAACTGACAAATCAAGAACTGATCTGAGCCTGCTAAGCTGTCTTGGTCTAAAAAATAAAAACTCTCTGAGAAATAGAAGATAAATGCAAGTCCATGGGAACCCCAACTTGGCGTATGATATGAAATGCTGTTTTGTTTTGTTTTTACACAGAGGTTACTCTCTGTTGAGCATCTACTTCAACATTTAAATGACTCCATAAAGGTTCACAACTGCCCCATCCCACAACCGACGTACCAGGAAAGGAGCATTGTTGTGCATAACTTTTGCCTAAGGTATAACATTTCCACCAGCTAAAAACTCTAAATAAGAATTTAACAGAAGTAAATCTAAGTGCAGGTGGCTGATTGCAGTATTCCTGGAAGGGATTGATGAGGAACACAGAAGGAGAAACTGTCCCCAGTCCATTTACGAGAACAAAGAAAAACCCAGGAGGCCTGAAGGAAGTCTCACCATTAATCTAAAGATTCAGAACACATAACACTGCTAATAACCTTGTGTCATGGGGTCTTTCTGTCCCAAATGGGTTCAGCAGACAACTTAAACCCTCCTAACTCATCACTGACTTCATTCCAATGATGTAGCAGCCACTCACCAAGAAAGTAAGTGAAGAGTCTGCACAAATGTGCTCATCAATTACGTATCTTAAGTTGTAAATGTGATTCTTCAGAATGATTGTAAACCTGAAGTGTGAATGAACACCTGTAACTAGTCATTCTGTATCTCCGTTCCCCTCCTCTCACCCTCGCCTCATGTCAAGATCAGAAAGTGGTTCTGGCTGATTTAAAGTTGTTTGTGTAATATTCCAAGAGGATTTTGATGCTGCATTGTCTGGATTGTGCTTGTCTCTTCTATTGCCATTAAGAAATTTATGCTATAGCCTATGTCCTATATAATATACAGGAGACAGGTTTCAAATACAAAGAGAGAATCCTTTTATTTATTCTTTCTCAATCAATGCAGTTGATGCTTCCATATTCACAACAGGGAGATACATTATTTTAGTTCCCTCTTTTCATATATAATGGATTCGCTTATCCAACATAGTCCCACAAGATTAGGATCCAAAATGGATGTTTTTACCAGATTGCAGAATGGCTGTGCTTATGGTGGGAGAGAAAAATAAAACTCAAAATTGCTATGTACATAAGTTATTTTCAATAAAAAAAAAAAAAAGCACCACACAATAATCAAGAACAAATGTCTGTGGGTGATTTCTGCTCATGCCAAGTAGTTCATACCTTTGCTTTGAAAATTCTTGCAATAGGGAATGGGAGACTGGTTTCTGGGGCTCAATGACCCTGGTGGATCCTTCCTTCAGTTTCACAGAGCTTTTGCAGTTGAATCTTACAGACACACAAGCAGTTTATTTATTTATTTATTTATTTATTTAAAAACTTTTCTATACCGTCGCTAAGTTACGTACCATTGCAACGGTTTACAAACAGACACAAAATAAGGTATGTATAGGTAGGTTATCGTACGTTCTAACAGGTGCCAATTAAGTATGGTTACAAACTCGTTAATAAAATCGTTGTTTGAGTAGTGATGGTCAAGTCCAGGTGTATTATTGAGTTACTCTCCAAAGTTATATTAACATGCATTTTTAAAAACTGTTAAGTTGTTCATTCTCAACTGTGCTTCTCTGACTTGTTTTCTCTCTACCTCTCTACCTCCCGTTTCTTTAGGAAAGGCTTGTTTAAAGAGCCATGTCTTTAAGGTTTTCTTAAAAAAATTGATATCACTCTGCAATCTGATTTCAGTGGGCATTGTGTTCCATAGATTGGGCCCTGCCAGTGATAGCGCCCTTTCTCTTACTTGGGTTAGTTTTGCTGATTTTACTGACGGGACTTTTAGTAGTGCTTTATTAGCTGAGCAAAGGTTTCTTTGTGGGACATGGACTCGTAGGGCTGTGTTTAGCCAGTCTGCTTCTTTATCATATATTAGTTTGTGTATGGTGCATAAGGCCTTGTATTTTATCCTGTATTCGATTGGCAAACAATGTAAGTCTGTTAAAGTTTCAGTTATATGGTCCCTCCTTTTTTTTCCCTTCAGTATTCTGGCTGCAGTATTTTGAAGTATTTGGAGTGGTCTTATTGATGTGCTGGGGAGTCCTAATAAGAGTGCATTGCAGTAATCCGTGCTGGAAAAAACAAGTGTAAAACTGTTCTGAAGTGGGCAGGTGTGAGTAATGGTTTCAATCTTTTTAGGATCATAAGTTTTGCGTATCCTTCCCTTACTTTTAAGGATATGTGTTGCTTTAGATTAATTTCTGAATCCATTATTACTCCCAGATTTCTTACTTTTTCGGCAAGTTCTATTTTCTGGTTATTTCTTAGAGTTATTGGGGTTTTAATAATTTCAGTATGTTTTCTTTCAAGGTGTAGGAATTCAGTTTTGTCAGTGTTAATAACCAGTTCCATTTGGGTTAGTAGTTGTTTTATTATGTCTAGGTACATGTTTGCTAGTCCTAGTGTTTTTTCAATTGTGTCATCTATTGGCAGAATTAACTAAATGTCGTCTGTGTAGATGTAGTGTATTATCCCTAGGCCTGCCAGCAGATGGCATAGGGGCAGCATGTATATGTTAAAGAGGGTGGCAGACAAAGCTGAACCCTGAGGTACTCCAGTTTCAAGTTGGGCAAATAGATTAGTGGAATGATTTTCCAGGAGCCAAAAAAACCAACAAATCTTGTAAATAATTCCCAGTGAATTTAAATTACATGAACTCATAAAATATCATCTAAAACAATGGTTCTCAGCCCAGTCCTCAGGCCACACCCAGCAGGTCTGGTGTTCAGAAATAGCCTCAATGAATATACATGAGGCAGATTTGCAGGCACTGCCTCCTTTGTATGAGAATATATCTCATGCACATGCATTCTGGATTTCCTAAAAGCCAGACTGGCAGGAGATCCCTAAGGACTGGGTTCAAAACTGCTGAGCTTAAACTTTATTCTTCTCTTTCTCCTTGATTGTGCTACATCACTTTGCACATTTATAGATTTATTCAGCAGAACAATATTCATTCTGTTTTTACAAATTTCTTCCAAAAATAACACTTCAGAGTTCATTACTTCATTTCTGCTTTACTGGAACTGTTGCAATTCTGATAACAATCTGCTTTTCAGCTGTCAGTGTTGCATTTAGGCTTTCTGTGTTTCGATGTAACTTCTGCTTGGGGCTCTGATAAGATCCCCTCTTCAGCTGTTCTGTATTTATACTTAACGGCATGGTTGAAGAGTGGGTATTCATCAGAGCCATATTCAAGTATTGCATCGATACATTTCAAGCATGAATACATCACAAACAGCTGAGGAGACGGATCTTCATTGGAGTCCCCAAGCAGGAGTCACACTGATTGATGGAAAACATGAACAGAGCACAAACAGCAGATCTTCCTCAGAGCATCGTGCAGGTATCACATTAATACATGTATTTTCAATCATTCCTCATAACGTATGCTGCAAATATATACACAAGTTACACAAAAATTCAAAGCAAAATTATATGTATCAGTCCTATGAAAATTATTTCATCAAATCTACTCCATACAAGGGATGCCAGAGGACATGATCAAGACAACTGTCATAACGGGATTTATAAGAGATTTAAAAAGTTCCTTGAGAAATAATCCATAACTCATTAACCAGATAGACTAAAAAACTAATTTCTATTCATGGGTGTGAGATAACGGGAAATAAATCTACTTTATGGGATCTTCTGGGTAATTGTGACTCAGTTTGGCCATTTTCAGAGACAGGATACTGAGCTCGATGGACCTTGGTCTGATCCAGTCTGGCATTTCTTATGTTCTGTCACCTTTACTCAGTCCAGGCAAACGTATATGTAAACATAACAGAATCACATATCAGGCAGGAAATTTTGTAAAAGGCCACTTCTGTTCCTAAAACAGTATTCCACATGCAGAAGACACTTGGAAAATTACCCCTGCAATGTGCAACTGTCTCACTGTGACCCCAAGATTTGGTTGCTCTATAACTCTGTGAATGTCACTTTCCAAATACCCATCAGACTGCTGGAATTTGTAAACATGTAAGTGAGACTATGCAATGTTATTAGTGAGGAAATGTATAGACATCTTAATATGAAACCATCTCAGATACAACTGTATAACTGAAAGACAATTTGATATTGTGAGTATGCATTTACAGGACATTATAAATACTGTATATACTCAATCCAAGATTCCACATTTGGAGTACATTCTCTGGAAAGGATCTAGGCATCATTGTGGATGATTTGTGAGTGGCGGTGGCCAACAAAACATATAGAATGCTAGGAATTATTAGAAAATGAATGGAGAATAAAACAGAGGATGTCATAATGTATAGACCCACCAGAGATGTTTACAGAGGAACCCTCCAAGTTCCCCCTGCGAAAACGACCAGACACATTACCCTAAGAGATCGTGCTACCTCCACAGCTGGCCCTTCTCTATGGAATTCCATTCCTACAGATCTCAGACTGGAACCCTGCCTCCTAACGTTTAGGAAAAGACTTAAGACTTGGTTATTCAAGCAAGCTTTACCAGACACAATCTAATGACACAATCCAAGGACACAATCTAAGGACTCCTTAAAACACTCAGCCATTAACCATGCCATTTGTACATAGTTTTTTATTTAATTTGTACATTGCCTAACCATTTATTCTTTCCTATCTTCCTTCTTCTCCAAGTTCTGCGACCCTTGTTATTTGTAACTGTTTCCTTCGATCACCATAGTTCTAGTTTGTTGTATTTAATGCACACCCGTTTCATGTAAACCAGCAAGATATGTTCTCATGATTGCCGGTATATAAAAACCTTAAATAAATAAATAAATAAATAAATAAAATAATGTCTCTGAATTTCTCCATAAAGAGTCTTACCTTGAATATTGTGTGCAGTTCTGGTCACCGCAACTCAAAAAAGAACCAGTAATATAAGAAAAGATACAGAGAAGGGTGACCAAAATAATAAGGGGATGGGAAGATTCCCCTATGAGGAAAGGGAAAGAGATTAGGACTCTTCAGCTTGGAGAAGAGATGCTTGTGGGGACAAAAGGAAGAGGTCTATAAAATAATGATTGAAATATAAAAGGTAAACTCAGATCTGGTGTTTACTCTTTCAAAAACTAAGGAACACACAGCAAAGATAATAAGTAATAAATTTAAGATTTGAGAAAATATTTTTTTATGCAACACATAATTAAACTCAGGAATTCAATGTCAGAGTATGTGGTAAAAGTTGTGAATGTAGCCTGGTTTAACTGTTTGTTTGTTTTTTAATAATAATGGCTAATGTATTTTATTGTTTGCTGTAGGCGGTGACCATTTTGAAGTACAGCGATGTGATATTTGTAATTTGTATGGGAACTGAATTGTATCCTAATAAATAAATTATAGTATGTTGGGGCACCTTTTCTTTGTTATTAAAAAAGATTTGGACAAGTTCCTGGAAGAAAAGTCCAAAAGCCATTATTAAGGTGGACTTGGAGAAGTCTGGGATTAGCAACATGGAATCTATCAATCTTTTGAGGTTCTGTCCGGTACTTGTGTCTTGGATTGGCCACTGCTGGAAACAGGATACTGGGCTTGATGGTCCTTTGCCTGCCCAATATGGCAAATTTTTGTTCTTACAATTGTCAAACTCTATGACAGTGGGATCTCAGTTACACAGGAAGTTTATGATGAACGGGTAATAATGATCTCAGAAGAAGCCAGAATCTGTTTACTAGTTAATGGACATAATCTTCCCACATATTTTGAAGTAATAATGTAGAACCCATGGAACAAAATAGAAATAAAATATATCTTTCATCATATCAAATGGAGAGGAAACAGAGAGAACAAAAATGTATTGGTCACTATGTCATAATAGCAGGCAATATTATCCTGGCATTTCTGATTTATTTGTAGAGTATTTCTGGGAATATATTATGTTAAATGTTTTTTGTCACAGTGTTACCTAGATTATGTTTGTTTTGCTTTCATTCTATCTCACTCTTATCCTTTTAGCACTCAAGGATCATGAATACAGGAAAATGGGAAATCACACTGGCACAACAGAATTCCTGATTTTGGGATTTTCAGAATTCCCAGAGCTGCAGCTCCCTCTCTTCATTCTCTTCTCACTCCTCTACCTGATGGCCATGCTGGGGAACCTCCTTGTTATCTGCATAATATGTGCCGATCGACACCTGCACACCCCCATGTATTTCTTCTTGGCCAACTTGTCTGCCATAGATATCTTCTCTTTGACCTTGGTTGTTCCAAAATTGCTGGTAATTCTAACAAACAGCAGTAACACATCTTTTGGGGAATGCATTCTGCAGATGTATTGCTATATGATCTGTGTATGTACAGAATTTATACTTCTTTCTGCCATGGCGTATGATCGTTATGTCGCAATATGCAACCCCCTGCGTTATACCACCATCATGAGTAGGAGAATCTGTGCTCTTTTGGCAGCTGTCTCATGGGTAGCAGGTTTAATAGAGGCATTGATACCAACTATTGTTATATCCCAGTTTTCTTTCTGTGACTCCAATGTAATCAGTCACTTTTTTTGTGAATTCACAGCCCTGCTGGAGCTTTCCTGCACAAAGACTTCTTTCTTTGAACCTATGACTTATGTAGAATCTGTGTTTTCAACCTTCACCCCATTTCTCCTAACCCTGACATCCTATGTGTTTATCATCTCCACCATCCTTAGGATCCGTTCTAGAGAGGGGAAAAGCAAGGCCTTCTCCACCTGCTCCTCCCACCTAACAGTCATCGTTCTTTTGTATGGGACTATAATAGGAGTGTATTTGCAGCCCAAGACAGGGGACTCTGTGAATTCAAACAAGCTGCCTATGGCAATCTACATAGTCTCTCTGCCACTGCTGAACCCCCTGATTTATAGCTTGAGAAGCAAGGAGTTAAAAGTGGCTCTGAAAAAAGTAATAGGGAGAAAGCCAACTTTCTGAGGCTCTAAACATTTCGGTAAGATGCCTGCTCTAGCAAAAGGCTTAGTGAATCTCTTAGACCAGACAGGAACATTTTCCAAGACGTTTGCCCAGGTAAATTGTGCGCATCAATATTTCCCATCCTTCGAGGAAGGCCTTCCTGTTTAGAGGTGTTTAGATTGCATTGTAAAAGAGTCACAAACTTGATATTAAAGAAAACTACTCCTGCTTTTCCTGCCTTCCCACTCACACAGAAAGCTGGTACAAAACTCACTGGCTCTCTTTATCTGCCTCTCTGAAAATCAGCACATGGTGCACATTCTCAAAGCGGCTGAGTACCTTGAAAGCAGTCAGGTTTGTTTGATCATTGCCCTAAATGTGCCTCTGTTTTCTAAAGCTGGCACTGCACGTCTTTCTTATAGGAAACTCATAACCCGGGACACGCTTGAAATATTTTATATCTGTACTTTTTGAAAAATGAAGTTTTCTGTTCTGCCTTCCCTCCTCTCCACCCCAACACGTGTAATCTCTTGTTTTTCCTCAGTGCTTTTATCAGCCTAGGAAAATTGTGTGGCATTGCAAACAGGGGGCTAACCTTAAATTATTTCACTGCTCTACATTGCTAATGTGCAATTGAATGCATAAAAATGCCTCCATCTGAGAGCAGCAGGAACTCCAAGCCTACGGGACTGTGAGGATTATTATCAAATTCAGTAATAAAACATAGAAGAAGGATGGAATTTTGGTTCATGTATTGGACTTGGGACAGATAGGGAAGGCAGTGGTCAAAAAAGGATTGAGAGGTCAGGGGGGCTGGGAGAAGTTGGGGGTCAGTTTCAGAATGGAATTTCAATGGTGGATTTGGATCTTAGATTTAACTACTCACCTTTCCAAATGTGGGCGCAATAGAGGAGTGAATCGTGTGCCCGATCGTCTTATCGATCAAAATCGTCTGGCAGGAGAAGAAAATCGTGTTTGGCACAATTTTTTAGTTAAAAAATCGTTTTTTCTGATTAGTGCGCACTAACGGGAGTTAGTGCGCACTAACCGGGAGTTAGTGTGCACTAACCATTGTTAGTGTGCACTAACAGAAAATGATACAATTTGACACTTTTCAGGTCAGTTAAGGTCAGTTTAGGAATGAATATGTATTCCTATTGGCTGCCCCCTTATCTATTCATGTTACCAAGGTTCCCACTGACAATATATGGGGGATGGGAAATGGAAACAGTTGGTAGCTTGACAAAAAAAGTAATGTGATCAGTCAATGTGACTAGAACTTGTGCCCTAACCCTGATACCAGGGGTGTTGTGATCTTCCTGCAGGCAGTGCCCTATCCCTGATACCAGGGGTGTTGTGATCTTCCTGCACACAGTGCCCTAACCCTGATACCAGGGGTGTTGTGATCTTCCTGCATGCAGTGCTGTATCCCTGATACCGGGAGTGTTGTGATCTTCCTGCATACAGTGCCCTAACCCTGATACCGGGAATGTTGTGATCTTCCTGCACGCAGTGCCCTATTCCCTGATAGCAGGGGTGTTGTGATCTTCCTGCACTCAGTGCCCTATCCCTGATACTGGGAGTGCCCTAAACCTGATAGTGGGAGTGTTGTGCTCTTCCTGCATGCAGTGCCCTATCCCTGATACCAGGGGTGTTGTGATCTTCCTTCATGCAGTGCCGTATCCCTGATACCGGGAGTGTTGTGATCTTCCTGCTCACAGTGCCCTATCCCTGACACTGGGAGTTTTGTGATCTTCCGGCACACAGTGTCCTAACCCTGATACCGGGAGTGTTGTGATCTTCCTGCACGCAGTGCCCTATTCCCTGATAGCAGGGGTGTTGTGATCTTCCTGCATTCAGTGCCATATCCTGATACTGGGAGTGTTGTGATCTTCCGGCACACAGTGCCCTAACCCTGATACCAGGAGTGTTGTGATCTTCCTGCATGCAGTGCCCTATCCCTGATAGCAGGGGTGTTGTGATCTTCCTGCACTCAGTGCCATATCCTGATACTGGGAGTGTTGTGATCTTCCGGCACACAGTGCCCTAACCCTGATACCGGGAGTGTTGTGATCTTCCTGCATGCAGTGCCCTATCCCTGATAGCAGGGGTGTTGTGATCTTCTTGCACACATCCCGGTATCAGGGATAAGGCACTGTGTGCAGGAAGATCACAACACTCCAGGTATCAGGGATAGGGTACTGAGTGCAGGAAGATCACAACACCCCTGGTATCAGGGATAGGGCACTGTGTGCAGGAAGATCACAACACTCCAGATATCAGGGATAGGGCACTGTGTGCAGGAAGATCACAACACTCCAGGTATCAGGGTAGGGCACTGCATCCAGGTATCAGGGATAGGGCACTGCCTGCAGGAAGATCACAACACCCCTGGTATCAGGGATAGGGTACTTCCTGCAGGAAGATCACAACACTCCCGGTATCAGGGATATGGCACTGCATGCAGGAAGATCACAACACTCCCGGTATCACAAGTAATGTGACTGATCACATTTCTTTTTTTGTCAAGCTACCAACAGTTTCCATTTCCCATCCCCCCAACCATCACCTCAGTGGGAACCTTGGTAATATCAATAAATAAGAGGGCAGCCAGCCAATAGGAATACATATTCATTCCTATCTGACCTGAAAAGTGTCAATTTATATCATTTTCTGTTACTCTTAGTGAATTTCCATTTCCATTTAGTGCATTTCCATTTCCCATCCCCCCAACCATCACCTCAGTGGGAACCTTGGTAACATCAATAGATAATAGGGCAGCCAGCCAATAGGAATACATATTCATTCCTAACTGACCTTTACTGACCTGGAAAGTGTCAATTTGTATCATTTTCTGTTAGTGCGCACTAACAATGGTTAGTGCGCACTAACTCCAGGTTAGTGCGTACTAACTCCTGTTAGTGCACACTAACACGATTTAACGATTTTTAACGATAAATCGTTAGAATTTCTATTGTGTTCTTTAACGATTTAAGATGATATTAAAAGTATCGGACGATAATTTTAATTGTTGAAAAATGATTCACATCCCTAGGGCTCAAGGTAAGTTACAGTCAGGTACAGAAGGTATTTCCTTCCCTCAGAGAGCTTATAATCTAAATGTGTACCTGAGGAAACAGAGGGTAAAGAGATTTACCCAAGGTAACAAGGAGTATCAGTTGAAGAGATGGATTTGAACTCTAGCCCAGTGTTTCCCATCAGTGAGTCTTCAGACCTGATCAGCTGTGCCATGGAAAAGGATCAGATCCAGGCCAGCACCTGGGATTGCTTTCCGCACCTTGCAGCATCAAGAGATACAAGCAGTGGCTTTTAAATGTGTAGGAGCTCCTTTCTAAGAACTTTCCATGTCGTTCCTAGCTACAACATGAGCCATGGCGTGTGATGACTAACAGACGGAGGCAGACACATTGCAGACAGCGTCTCCTCCTTTCACCCTCTGTATTATCCCCAGGTGGAGTGAGCCAGAGAGCGCAGTGAGCATTGGATCTGATTCACTGTCATGCCGATGCAGTATCAGCTCACATAAAACAGGTGCTCATGATTGAGGGCCTGCTCTCCTAACGCATGACCACCATGCAATGCATTATTTAATTGAGGGGGTCACGCTAAATGGATGCACTAAGTGAAATTTTGCATCCCTGGTGTCTCCTTGGCATTGGGTGCACAGGAGAGGTGGCTGTCAGTGTGGGCTGGGAAAATGGACGATCAATATGAGTTTCCCATTTCCCCCACATCAACGGCACAAGATACAAGGCCTGGACCCTCTATTTTGTGAGTCTATATTGGGCGCCTAGAATTTCTTTTTCAAGACTTTTCTTTTTTACTTCAGTCTGCTTTCTTTGGTTCCTCCCACTTAGTATCAGGTCGATACAATGTGGAGGAATCACAGAAAGCAGGGATTTTTCCAGTGAGCCCCTGAGCGCTCCATACCTTTACGTCAGTCCCGGGCTAGCATAAAACTTGCCACCTTGCAATGGGCGCATCGGCCACATGGGACATTTTTTGACTTGTGGGGATTAGATAATATCCTCATCTACATGGAATTTACATGTGATGAGTGCAATTAGGTTTGTTCTCAACCGGACACACTTTGTGGATGAGCTAATCCCAGTATTGCATCGGGGTTTATGGATGCGTGTCTAAAACTTGTATCCAATCGCATGGTAAGCGGTGCGCTGGCCGCAGCACATGTATTACATTGGCCTGGGTTAGTGTTGGGATTGGCAGTGGTGAGGGAGCCCTGGCAGCCATATGTAGCAGCCAAGGTACTAACAGAATCAGCTGCCCCTAGCACAACACACCAACCTCCCCCTTATCCTGCACATGGATGTGGAGACAGCTTCATGTGTGTGTGTGAGAGAGAGATTCTGCCCCATCTCTCCCTTGTTTTACAATTTAAGGGAGAGACTGGAGGAGCTTTCAATATTTCCCTGGCTCCTCTTTTCACCATGAGTCCTCTCCGTGTCTGCACTGCCTATTCCATGCTGTGCCACATGACAATTTTACAGTAGATTTATTTATTTTATTTTATTTAACTTTTTTATATACCAACATTCAAGACGGTGGTCCCATCATGCTGGTTCACATGAAACAGGGGTGTAATTATAAAAAACTTTACCATTTAAACAATAGTGCAGAAAAGCAGTTACATGTAACAAGGAAATAAATAACTTGGAATGAGAAGGGAAATGAAGATCAGATAGTTATATATATGTATAAATAACATTGTGAGAGGTGGTTATTAATACTAGCGGAGCGTGTTGAATGAAGGGAGTTAGATGGAGTTGGAGTTAGGAAAGGCCTGCGTAAACAGCCAGGTTTTGAGTCTTTTCTTGAATGTTGAGATGTTGGGTTCCATTCTAAGATCCGGGGGAATGGAGTTCCATAATGTTGGACCGGCTGTGGAGAATGCCCGATCTCTAAGCGTGATGTGTCTGGTAGTCTTGGCTGGGGGTACTTGAAGTGATCCTTTGTAAGCATCTCTTGTCGGTCTTGTGGAATGGTGTAATCGGAGGGGGATATGGAGATCGATTGGGGCTAATTGATGGATGTTTTTGAAATTGGTGAGAATGGCCTTGTAGATTATTCTGAAGTGGATGGGCAGCCAATGGAGGTCCATCAAGATAGGTGTTATGTGTTCTCTTCTCCTGGTGTTGGTGAGTATACGGGCGGAGGCATTTTGGACCATTTGTAATGGTTTGGTGTGTGATGAAGGGAGACCAAGCATGATGGTGTTACAATAGTCCAGCTTTGCGAAAATGATTGATTGTAGAATCGTTCTGAAGTCATGTTTGTGGAAGAGAGGTCGTATTCTTTTCAGCACTTGGAGCTTATAAAAGCAGTCTCTGGTGGTTTTGTTGATGTTAGCTTTCAGGTTAAGGTGATTGTCAATTTGAACTCCTAGATCTCTCACTTGTGTAGTGTTTGGTACGGTAGGATGGTTGTATGTGATGGAGCTGTTTTCTGGTGTGATGAGTAGAAGTTCTGTTTTTGATGAATTTAGGATCAGGTTGAGACTTGTGAGAAGTTGTTTGATATTTTGGAGGCAGGATTCCCAGTGCAACAGTGTTTTTGCGAGCGACTCTTCGATGGGGATCAGGACCTGAATATCGTCAGCGTAGAGAAAATGTTTGAGATTGAGGTCAGTGAGAAGTTTACATAAGGGTAACAGATAAATGTTAAACAAGGTGGGAGACAGGGATGAGCCCTGAGGGACTCCTACTGATGCGGGGTGTAGAGAGGATTCTTCATTATGAATCTTAACCTTATAACCTCTGTTGCTGAGGAAGGTTCTGAACCATGATAGGGCAGTGCCTGAGATACCTATGGCTGATAATTGGTTGATGAGAAGGGAGTGATTGACCGTATCGAATGCAGACAAGAGGTCAAGTAGTATCAGAAGGAAGGCTTGTCCTTTGTCTAAGCCTAGGATGATGTGGTCAGTCATAGAGATGAGGAGGGCTTCCGTGCTTAGGGTTTTACGGAATCCGTATTGTGATGGAAATAGAAGGTTGTTGTCTTCAATGTGGTTTGAGAGTCGTGAGTTTACCAATTTTTCCATTATCTTGGCTATGAATGGGAGGTTAGCTATTGGTCTAAAATTGTTAGGATCGTTTGGGTCGAGATTTGGTTTTTTGAGAAGGGGTTTGAGTGAGGCAAGTTTGAGGTTGTCCGGATAGAATCCTTGTGTGAGGGAGCAATTTATGATGTCTACCAGGGTTTTGGAGATAGATTCTGGAATTGCTAGTAGTAGTTTGGCTGGGATGTGATCCGAGGGATGAGAAGATGGTTTCATTTTCCTTAGAATTCCTTGGATCTCGGCGGATGAAGTTGTGTCGAGTTCTTCTAACCGAGTGTAGTTGATTGAGGGTTGAGGAGTAGTTAGTGGAGCATTGGGGTTCGTGGGGAGCTGCTATAGGAGAGTGTTGATTTTGTTGTTGAAGAATAGAGCTAATTCTTCTGCTTTCGATTGAGCTTGGTCATGTGTAATCTCTGGTTGGTTTACTTGTGTGAGGTTGGCTACATAGCTGAAGAGGGCTTTGGCATCGAAAACAAGGTCGTGTATCTTCGAGGCGTAGTAGGCGTAGTAGATGTGCCTTGAGCTTGTAAAACTTGAGAAACCCTGCTCTAGCCCATTGCTCTAACCACTAAGCTTGTCCTTCTCCCTCCCAGTAATTCCTTTCTGAGTGAGCACTTCTCTTTATTCTCTATGCCCACAGGGAACTCAAAGTGCTTTACATGTGAAAGTAAGAATGCATCTTTTATGAGGCTGCTTTTAAATACTAAACACTTCTCCACAATAAATATACTTCCCACAGATTCTTGTTTTTCCTGACTATATTGTAAGCTCCATGGAGCAAGGTTCATCATTTATTTGTATTTATTCAATGCTGTGTGTGTCTAGTAGCACTTTAACAAGGATAAGTAGGAGTGGTTGGGAGAGTCTATCTCATATTACCACTCAAATCACATTTAATCGGACTCAATCTTGTAACCTTGTAAATAATTTACTGTAAGTTATATCCCCCTCTTCTCACCTCTAACTCCCAGTTATTTATTTCCCTGTTTTATTGTAACTGTCACTCTCCTTACAATGCTCTTGTTACAGTTGTTTGAGTTATCTCTTTTCTTGCACACTTTGTTAAATGTAACCCGGTTTGATGTGATCCATGTCATGAAAGCCGATATAGTAAAAATAATAAATAAATAAATAAAATAAATAAATATTGATCTATATTGAGTCTTTGTTCACAGAAGGGAATGATCTATGGATGATGAGGTAAAATATTTTTTTTTTGATTGGACAGAATGAATTGACATCAAATAGAAGTATTTATTTATTTGAGTGTTTTATATACCATCACTCCATGTGAGAATTACTAGTTCACTATGGTGTACAGGATAGACACTCACAAACATAGGATTAATTTCAAAGTTAGGTACACAGGTGAACAAGTACTTGAACATAACTTCTGTATAAATAATGTCCTTTGAATCTATCAGATATGATGGCACATTATCCATCCAAGTTGTACCTTACTTTTTCAAGATGATGTTCTATTATCAGTACCATCCCTGAATGAAAACTGGATCATAATAACAAGATCATGTGCCTTATCTTTTATTATTCCCATAATCTGGAATTCATTGTCTCGTTTATTGAGATCTACTCTTGACATAAAACTGTTTTGCAAGCAACTAAAGGCTCATCTATTTACGGAAGTATTTGGTGATTTCATGTCTTAGGTAATTTTCCCTATGTGTTGATTTTTTTCTTTTATTTATCTTTGTTTCTTTTATATGTTGTTTTATAATGTCTACATTAGTTAAATTTATTGTTTAATGTTTTACTGTAAACTGCCTAGGAAAAAAAATGTTTGATTAGCAGTATAGAAACAAATTAAAAATAAATAAATAAATAAATAATCTGAAGAATTGTCAAGGAGTGAGGCAGGCACAGAATAAGAGCACTTTCAGCAACAGGGAATGAGGAGGAGTAATGAAATGTAAGAGAAGGGTTTATTCAACCAATAACATTGAATGGAACGTATACAAAGGGGGCAAGGATCAAGTAAGTCTGTGTGTATTTTATGTTATGTACTTATATGAATGATTTATTGTAATCTAAAAGGATTGTATACAAAGGGGGCAATGATCAAGTAAGTCTGTGTGTTTTTTATGTTATGTACTTATATGAATGATTTATTGTAATCTATAGGGATTATTTTAGAATTGTGCATAAAATAAACAAATAAATAGATAAATAAATAAATTAATAACTATACTGTTTCTTAAAAACTCCACAGAGACCATTCCTCATGGATTATGCACCAGGTTTTAAGATAAAGTAGGTGCTAGGGGTGTACAGGGGGAAAAAATCCTTTGGATTTTTGATTCATTTTCAGAAGGTTTTTTCCCATGAATTTTGGCTCGTACAATGTTTGATTTGTTTCATTCATGTGAAAAAAACTGGTCAAACATTAAAAAAAACAAACCTTAAAAATATTCAAAATAACAAAAATGGGCACTCCCAAGGCCTCCCATCCACTGCTGAAAACCAGGAGGAGAAATGCCAGGGCAAGGATTCCCCCCGGCCCCACTTACCCAGTCCAGTGGGAATCTGCTGGCGAGGCCCCTTCCTCGTCATTTCTTGGAAATTCACTTTCTCAGGTTTGGCCCTGGTCTGTGAGGTAGGGCTCCAGGTTGGCAGGGAGATGGATGAGATTTTACTGAAATTTGGGTATAAATGGGGGATTCCAGCACAGGATTTACAGCTTTGCAGCTTTCTTTTTTCAACATTTGAAGAGGATGGGGTGGGTTTAGGGTCATGAGGGGCACCCTAAATATATTTAACTGAAGGGGTTCAAGAGGTGGGGAGGGATCCTGGGCAGATGACCAAATCATGGGGTCATCTCTCTCTCTCTCTCTCCCTCTGCTTCTCTCAAATTCTTTTGAACCAAATATTATCTGTACTGCACACACTGCAATGGTGCAGTTGCTTCACTGATTTGGTCACTTTTGTCTCAGAGTTCCCTAAGTAATGCATTATGATTCTTTGCATCCTGAACTACTGAATGTATCCCTTACTATGTTTGGACCTCATCATGAGGTAAACAATTGACTAGAATTTAAAATATGCATGGCTTTCATTAGTTTAATTAATGTTTGGAACCATCTAGCAATTGTTAATTATTCAATGACCAAAGATGAAAGCATGTGTTCTCATTTATAATGATGCTAGCTGCTCTCCCATCAGCAGGGGCCCTCACCGGCCCACACTCAGATCTACTGTAGCTTCTGCCTTGAAGGCTACATGATGCAGCAAGGCCATTCCTATAAAGGCCTGCCTCACTCTCAGCTCAGTGCCTCATCATCAAGTAACTCTGACTCCTTGCTCTGGCCATTCTTGCAATTATCTTGCCTTGTTTTTCCTCTGTTTAGGCCTCTCAGTGGCCTGTGTGTTTCTCACCATGTTCTTGTTCTGCATTAGACTTCCCAGTGGACTTTCTCACCAGTGTGTTCCCATCTTGCTCTTATCCTCCTGTGGGCCTTCCAGTGGTTCTCCTGTCTGTCTTGTTTGTGTGGCTCTATCTTGCTTGTCCTATCCCTGCCTTGCCTTGCACTCTGATCCAGATTTGCCTTTCCCTTGCACTCTGTTCTAGATAAGCTTTTCCGTGCCCTCTATCTCTGCCTTGTTTCAGTTCCCATCTCCCTGTCTGCCCTGATTCCTGCCTTGCCCTGCCTCTGATCATAGCCTGCCTTCTTCTCGGTTAGAGCCCTTGTTCCTGGAACACCACCAGAAAAGTCCTGCCGGCCACCAGAACCTGTGGGCTCAACCCAAGGAGGAGATGACCAGTCAGGCAGAAGGCTCTGCCCTGCTTTGCTCCCTGTCCTGCTCTGCCCTTCACTGCTATGCTGCTCCTGTCTGGGGAATTACCTTTAACCTTTAACCAGCCTGCCTGACGGCTGTATCTTTGCTGGTGGCGATAAAGTAAGCACCATTAGTGTCGCCAGTAGCGCGCCCAATGGCATCACTTTTCACCTTCGCCCCCCACCACCCCGTTACCGTTAATTATTTATATTATGAAACAATGTATTTACTCCCTTTCTATCTACTGTAAACGATTTGATATTCACAGGCCTGCCCCCTTCGCACCCCGTTAGTGCTAGATTCACCATTCTGTGTGAGAATGGAGAATCTGGGCCTTAGCCATATAAGCTACATGTTTTAAATTGCATTATCCCTAAAGGGCATCGCAGAAAATGATAGTCCTATAAAATAGCAGTCAATTAATATTATATGGAGTTATGTAAACAGAGTGGAAACATTGTATTAAAGTATTTCATGAGTGGATTATTACTGATATTCCTAAAACTGTGAAAGCTCTGAAGGAGTTCGGTTACAAAATTAATTTCATGAATCAGGAAAATATAAAATAACATGGTCTTGTCTGTTCAGGGATCATTTCCCAAATGCCCTTGTCATCCCATAAATAACAGTCTTAGCTCATCAGACTCTTCCTACTAGAGATGCAGGTGCCATTGGCCAAGAAGGTGAGTGCTGGGATCGGATCCTTCTTTACTTTACTCCAGGACCTGCACTAATGCTCTTCACTGTGATGCACGCTTAGTTACAATTTCCAAAATCTGAATCTCAAATATGCTTCTATTTTATTCTTTGGTAAAATTGTAACCCTGAAGTAAGGATGATCTGTTCAAGCTAAATAATTGTCTTGTGTACTTCATCATCAGGTACAGATTAAAATGTATCTTGTGTCTTCTTCTGATCTTAAGCAGTGTGAAATTAGTAAAATATTTTCTTCTGTATCATTGGGGTAGCTCAGAAGTTAATCTCATTGCTAAGTAAACATTTGAAACAGATCAAAGAGTTATTAAAATCATCCTAGGGTGGCCAATGTTTCTGGTGCATACACACACTTTTAGGAGCTGCCTTAGGGAAGCTCGGGGCTCTGGGTTTTTCTGATCCAGCTGTGCCACCATTATTGAAGGTCTAATAATTACTTTATGAGAATAAGAACACTAATAATGACATTAATTTCTTCCATCAAACAGTTAGGAATCTTCCATGGGAAATTCAGCTTCAGAGACAAAATGTCCTATTCTTTGGAAGGAAGTTTTGTCTATGGGTGCATTCTTTTTCTAAAATTATCATTGCAAATACAAACTTATGTGCATCCAGAATATTTAACATAAGAACATAAGAAAATGCCATACTGGGTCAGACCAAGGGTCCATCAAGACCAGCATCCTGTTTCCAACAGTGGCCAATCCAGGCCATAAGAACCTGGCAAGTACCCAAAAACTAAGTCTATTCCATGTAACCATTGCTAATGGTAGTGGCTATTCTCTAAGTGAACTTTTACACTGTAGATATTTTATTTCTGCTTTTTTCTGAGAAACTATCAGCATTGGCTTCAAGAGATTCTTTGCCATTATTAAAGGAACATTTTATATTGCTTTCCTAATTGGCGTTTCTTTTTTCTTAATTCTGATATTGAGATTGGACCTAACCCAATTTGCTATTAAGTTTAGGATTTTGGCATGTTATGTTTCTGTTTTAATATTTTCAGAGGCTTTGTTAGTTTTGGTTTTCATTTTTTGTTATGCAAATGTAACATTTTTTCTAGGTTGGATTTTGATATAAATTCAGTATTCTATTTTTCCTATTTTATAGATATAAATTGTTTTTACTGATTTGTAACACTGAAATCCTATAAAAAATAAAGTTATAGAATATTATTAGGTAAGATGAGAGGGGTAGGATCTCAAGTGTGATTCGAGATGGCTCATGTATAGGAGAGATGATTGCATTGAGCTCTTATGGAGATCTGCTCTTCTGCTCTCCATGTTGTATTCATTCTTCAGGGTATCAGTGTAAGGTTCAGATGAAAGATCCGCTCTTCTGCTCTCCATGTTGTATTCATTCTTCAGGGTATCAGTGTAAGGTTCAGATGAAAGATCCGCTCTTCTGCTCTCCATGTTGAATTCATTCTTTAGGGTATCAGTGTAAGGTTCAGATGAAAGATCCGCTCTTCTGCTCTCCATGTTGTATTCATTCTTTAGGGTATCAGTGAAAGGTTCAGATGAAAGATCCGCTCTTCTGCTCTCCATGTTGTATTCATTCTTTAGGGTATCAGTGTAAGGTTCAGATGAAAGATCCGCTCTTCTGCTCTCCATGTTGTATTCATTCTTCAGGGTATCAGTGTAAGGTTCAGATGAAAGATCCGCTCTTCTGCTCTCCATGTTGTATTCATTCTTCAGGGTATCAGTGAAAGGTTCAGATGAAAGATCCGCTCTTCTGCTCTCCATGTTGTATTCATTCTTTAGGGTATCAGTGTAAGGTTCAGATGAAAGATCTGCTCTTCTGCTCTCCATGTTGTATTCATTCTTCAGGGTATCAGTGTAAGGTTCAGACGAAAGATCCGCTCTTCTGCTCTCCATGTTGTGTTCATTCTTTAGGGTATCAGTGTAAGGTTCAGATGAAAGATCTGCTATTCTGCTGACCCTGCTCCATTCATCCTTTATATGGAGTAATGCAGTGCATGCTTCAGAGCTCTAATGGACATCAGCACAGCGGCTCCCTCCAATTAACTTAGAAGGACAATGGTGGGAGAAGGTTGGTACAAGGTCGTTTCAAAAACATTCAGAGGACAATGTTAAAGCCATTTCCCAAGAAATGGGATTTAAACAAAAAAAAGTCCACCCTATAGTGCCTGTGCATTTATACCTTTACCGTCATTTTGAAGAGGTGCTCCTGAGGATGGGATTTTGTATCATGAATGCACATAGATTTGTGGGATAATTGTCAAATGACCTTGTGTAAGTTTGCTTTAGATACCGATGTAAAGTCAGAGTTTAAAAAATTACCCCCATATTTTACAGCAAAGGGGAAATTTTGAAATTAACCCCTCACTTTAAATATTGCCTCAGGAATGAAATAGAAATTAAAACACAAAAGGAAGGATCCTAGAGACGTAATATACCTGCCAGCAGAATTAATCTATTTGTTTATTTTGTTTTAATTCAATTGTATATTTAAAATAGGAAAGTAGTTTAAGCTACAACTTTAGATTTTGCTTTAAAAGATCACTTCATAAAAAAATGAAAAGACAAGTTTTATACATGTGAAGACAACACAATTATAAATGTGTGCGTGTGTAACACAGAGATTGTGTCACCATAGTGTATATTTTCAAAGGGGGTTTGTATGTAAGTAGCTTGTACTCATGTGTATGCTATTTGAAAAGCATTGAGAGTAGATGTGCATTTTACATTTTGCATATACATTTTAGGGGTGTTCCAGGGCTGCGTTCAGAAGAATGCATGCATGTTTCTATTTTATATACATTATTGCTGTGGTTCGCACCTTTTAGCTTTCACAGAATACCTGGCCCAAGGATCACTTTGTTGATGTACACCAAGCATTTCCCCTCTCTACCTCCGCTATACAATTGGCATCAGCATCACCTTCCATCTCTCCCTACCCTTGGCACCATCACCTTCTCTTCCCTTCTCCCTTCTTCCTACCCCCTGGCATCATAATCACCCCTCTTCCCTGACATAATCTTCTTCATCCTTCCCCTCTCCTCCATCCCCTGGCATCATCACTTTCTCTAGCCCTCCTCCTTTCCCCTCCACCCTCTGCTATCATCATCATCACCACCTTCCCTCTCCCACATTATCATCTCCTTCCCTTTCCTTCTACCCCTCTCCCCCACACACTGGCATCATCTCCTTTTCTCTCTCTCTCCCTCCCTTATCACTAGCATCATCAGCCTGAAGTCCCCCATTTCCCTCTTACCCCACCCAGTCATTTTTTCAATTTTAAGATGATGACCATGTATAAATATATGCAAGTGAAAGACTTCTGCATGTCCCTCTGGCATGTTGTAAAATAGTAACTTACCTGTATAAATATATGCAAGTGAAAGACTTCTGCATGTCCCCCTGGCATGATGCAAAATAGTAACTTACCTGTATAAATATTTCCAAGTGAAAGACTTCTGCATGTCCCTCTGGCATGATGTAAAATAGTAACTTACCTGTATAAATATATGCAAGTGAAAGACTTCTGCATGTCCCTCTGGCATGTTGTAAAATAGTAACTTACCTGTATAAATATATGCAAGTGAAAGACTTCTGCATGTCCTTTTGGCATGTTGTAAAATAGTAACTTACCTGTATAAATATATGCAAGTGAAAGACTTCTGCATGTCCCTTTGGCATGTTGTAAAATAGTAACTTACCTGTATAAATATATGCAAGTGAAAGACGTCTGCATGTCCCTCTGGCATGTTGTAAAATAGTAACTTACCTGTATAAATATATGCAAGTGAAAGACTTCTGCATGTCCCCCTGGCATGATGTAAAATAGTAACTTACCTGTATAAATATATGCAAGTGAAAGACTTCTGCATGTCCCTCTGGCATGTTGTAAAATAGTTACTTACCTGTATAAATATATGCAAGTGAAAGACTTCTGCATGTCCCCCCTGGCATGTGGTAAAATAGTAACTTACCTGTATAAATATATGCAAGTGAAAAACTTCTGCGTGTCCCCCTGGCATGTGGTAAAATAGTTACTTACCTGTATAAATATATGCAAGTGAAAGACTTCTGCGTGTCCCTCTGGCATGTTGTAAAATAGTAACTTACCTGTATAAATATATGCAAGTGAAAGACTTCTGCATGTCCCTCTGGCATGTTGTAAAATAGTAACTTACCTGTATAAATATGTGCAAGTGAAAGACTTCTGCATGTCCCTCTGGCATGTTGTAAAACAGTAACTTACCTGTATAAATATGTGCAAGTGAAAGACTTCTGCATGTCCCTCTGGCATGTTGTAAAATAGTAACTTACCTGTATAAATATATGCAAGTGAAAGACTTCTGCATGTCCCCCTGGCATGTTGTAAAATAGTAACTTACCTGTATAAATATATGCAAGTGAAAGACTTCTGCATGTCCCTCTGGCATGATGTAAAATAGTAACTTTCCTGTATAAATATATGCAAATGAAAGACTTCTGCATGTCCCCCTGGCATGTTGTAAAATAGTAACTTACCTGTATAAATATATGCAAGTGAAAGACTTCTGCATGTCCCTCTGGCATGTTGTAAAATAGTAACTTATCTGTATAAATATATGCAAGTGAAAGACTTCTGCATGTCCCTCTGGCATGTTGTAAAATAGTAACTTACCTGTATAAATATATGCAAGTGAAAGACTTCTGCATGTCCCTCTGGCATGTTGTAAAATAGTTACTTACCTGTATAAATGTTGGCCACTTCCACAAGCCGCCCCTGGCCTACCTCTTCTTTGCACTTTCAAATTTACTTGCAGACCCTGATTTGCATGTGTATGCTTTTTACTAAATAGCAAATACTCACATAAATGCTATTTTATGAGTGGACCTGCTATTTTTTATGAGTGTGCAACTTTTGAAAAGTTACCTTATAATGTATATGCCCTTTCAGGTGTATTTTAGTGCTGAAAATATATTTAATGATGTTGGCTCACATGTCTGTTAAAATCCCCCCGCTTACACAGTAGAAGGGCATTTGCTTGCATAGGCTCACATCTGCTTAAAATTGCATGCATATATGTGCACGCTCAGGTTATTTTATAACCTGCACTCATATACGTACCTTTGTTATAAAATGGCTGCATCCCTGGGCACGGGCTGATGAACATGCACAGATGTGCTCTCAGGCACCTGTTTAAAAGTTACCATCATATTGAATTATTTAATGGATGGGATTTAATAAAATTGCAGAAACTCTACAGGAGTTACATGAACAATATTAATCTTAAGATTCAGAAAACAAAAAACATGCTCTCTGTGTCCAGGGATCATATCCCGAATGTGCCTTAAACACTCCTGGCTCATCAGGTGATTTAGTTATTATTTATTTTCTTAAAAGGCTTTTATTCTGCATCTTCCTAATCTGTGTTCAGTGCAGACTACAATGTACACTGATAAAAGAAGATGATACATAAAACTATACTACAATGTGAAATTACAATATCATGTCAGAGATGAAGAAATCATTGCTCAAAAATTTAAAAATTAAGGTTCCTTGTAGATAATCCTTCTGTCATATGTTAAATTTCTACTGTCTTTCTCTCACCTCCCAGTTTTGATCATCCTTGTTCATTGTAACTGCATTCTTTCCTCGCACAGGTTCCAGTTTTAAATTCTTTGTTTTCACCCCCCTGTTTATCTGTAAACCAGCATGATATGATTGTATCATGATTGCCGGTAAATAAAAACCCTAAATAAAATAAATAAATAAATAAGTGGTAGAATCAGATCTTTCATTATCATAAACTAGAATCTCTGCTAATGCTCTTCAACATGATACGTCCACAGATACAATTTGTAAACGCTCTTTAGCTGAGCGCACTCTTTATTTACCAGTTATTCTTTGATGTTACCGTAAGCCTGAAGAAAGGATCATCTATTCTAACTAGATAATTTCTTGATTAATTCAGCACTGGAACCAGATATCAAAGTGGCCCCCTTATGATTCATCCAGGACAAAATAAATAAAACATTTCCTACTTTTCTGTCATCTGCTAATGTGATCATCTCACTCATCAGACCAAGGGTCCATCAAGCCCAGCATCCTGTTTCCAACAGAGGCCAAAACTAGGCCACAAGAACCTGGCAATTACCCAAACACTAAGAAGATCCCATGCTACTGATGCAATTAATAGCAGTCAAAGGGGAATTACAAATGCAAGTCTGCTCTGAAAATTAGGACTATGTACAGAAACCCTGCCAGACTTGTACTCACACATGTTGCAGTTCCTCTAGAGCAGGTGCAAATGTGTGTGAATACATTTAAGTGTGTGCTTCTGAAAATCCAATGTAAACCCCTAAATGATTTCTCTACCCCATCCTTCGGATAGCATTCATTTGGGATTGTAAAAGTAAGCACTTAAATGACTTAGGGGTCATTTTCAAAACGGATCGCACACAAAAAGGGACTTTTCACATGCCATAGCTAAAACGGGGTGGGTTCTGTGCGGCGTCCGCACTAGAAGGGGAGAGTTGGGGCGGCACCGGAGCAGATGCCGTGAAGACACTGCTGACGGTGAAAAGTTAAGGACCCTTTTTGCTGCCAGTTTCATGCCCAATAGCACCACCTTTTACGATGGTTCTATTGAGTGTGAAAGTCAGCAGCGATTGCACCGTGGAGGTGCGATCATTGTCGGCTTTTGCAGGCCCGCCCCCTGCATCGCCACCCCACCCCCCCATTACCGCGGGATTTTCTAAGGTCTGCGACCTTAGAAAATCCAGGCCTTAAGCTCCTACTATTATTCACAGCCCCCCCCCCCCCCCCCCCCCCCCCCCCCCCCCGCCTGGCAATTTTTTAAAGCATGCATGTTACGATCCCGGTCACTAGACTAGTGACCGGGCACTTACCTCGCCCTGTTCCGCCGCGAAACCGCCAGGTTTTGGGCCCTCAGGACCGCATGGCAGCGGCGTCCCCACGAGGGAGACGCCGCCAGGAACTCCTCCCCCCAGCGGGGGAACGCGCGCGCGCGGGGACCAGCCTTTTCTGCTGCCAGCACCCGGATGTGCTGACACGCCCCCCGTGAAGTCAGACGCCGACCGGGGGATTTAAACAAGGCACTTTCTTCTCCAAAGTGCCTTGCAACGAGGTTCCTGCTTTGCAGTGCTAGTTGCCATTGTTCCTGCTGGATCCTGCTTCCGCTGCCAGTTTGCCTGTTTGCCTGTCTCGACTCTTGCCTGGTTCTTCGACTTCTGCTTGTCTTCAGCCTGCCTTGACTCCGGTCCGTGTCCCTGTCTACTGCTTGCCCGCCGCCTGCCAAGACTTCGGTTCGTATTCCACTCCTGGGTTTATTCATCCTCGCCTAAGTCCCAGCGGTCCGGGTTCCTACGGGCTCCTCCTGGGGGGACCTCGGACTTCCAGGGCGAAGACTCCTAAGTCCTAGCGACCCGGACTCCCACAGCTCCTCTGGAGGAGTCCCGGGTTTCCAGGTGAAGCTCCAGTTGCCCAGTGGGAGTTCTGCCTCCCGACTGCTCTCCTAGGGCAGTCGGCCTAAGGGTCCACTTCCGGATTTCGTCCATCATAACAGTTTGCAAGGCCATGGATCCGGCAGACCTCGCTGGTCTCCAAGCCATCCCAGGGCTGGCTCAGCGCCTGGTGCAGCAACAACAGGTTCTGGATTCCCTGGTAGCTACAGTAGAGCAGATGGCTACTCGTATGGACGCTGAACCTCAGGCACCTGCCCCAGTGGCTCCCTCTCCTCCAGTGGTTACGCTTCAAACGCCTACTCAGCTCCCAGCACCGTCGCGCTACGCAGGAGACACCAAGGGGTGTCGCGGTTTCCTGAATCAGTGTTTTGTGCGTTTTGCCCTGCTTCCCAACCAGTTTCCTATGGATTCAGTCAAAGTCGCTTATATATTTTCCTTGTTGGATGGGAAGGCCCTGAATTGGGCCTCGCCCATGTGGGAGAAAAATGATACCACGCTCACTAACTTGGATCTCTTCGTGGCTGGGTTTCGAGCAGCCTTCGATGAACCGGCCCGTCAGAACTCCGCCACGTCTGAGTTACTCCAACTCCGACAGGGGGCCCGTACCTTAGCTGAGTACGCCCTGGAGTTCCGCACCCTCGCCCTAGAGGTGGGCTGGCGTGATGATGCCCTCCGTGGGATTTTTCTTGAGGGGTTGGCGGGTCGGATTAAGGACGTCTTGGCCGCCAGGGATATTCCCGAGGACTTGAACTCACTCATCGACCTGGCTGGGCGTATTGACCAGCGTTTACAGCAAAGAGCCAGGGAAGTCCGTCCTCCATGACGCACGTCACCGCTAGCACCGGCGATCCCACGTCCACTCACACAGTCGTCCAGATCTTCGGGCTCTTCGGCCGAATCTTCTACCGAAGAACCCATGCAATTGGGAAGAACTTCCCTGTCTGAGGAGGAGAGACGTCGCCGGCGGACTTTTGGATTGTGCCTATATTGTGGTGGTAAGGGACACTTCCTCTCTCAATGTAAGGAGAGGCCGGGAAACGCCCACGCCTAGGAAGGAAGGAGGAGTATCTCCTGGGCTGTTTTAACGCTGCTCCTCAATGTACCGTACCTGTGACTCTAAGGGTCTCTGGTGACTCTTTTCCTACGCAGGCTTTGATTGACTCTGGGGCCGGGGGTAACTTTATCACTCGTGAGCTGGTTCAGCAACTTCAGTTGGCCACGCTACCCCGTGACCCTCCTATCCGGGTTACCTCCATTCTGGGAACTCCCTTGCCTGATGACATCACGGTGGTCACCGCCCCACTAAAACTTCGGACTGGTCTACTACACGAAGAAACGATCTCATTTCTAGTGTTGGAGAGATCAGTATACCCCATTGTCCTGGGTCTGCCTTGGCTGCAGCTACACTCTCCAGTGATTCGCTGGGATGACCTACAGATCACACAATGGAGTTCTCATTGCTTCCACCGTTGCATTCAGACAGCCGTGGTCCCGCCTATTCCCTTGGCCCATGCTGGGATGCTTCTTCCGAACCAGTACACTGACTTTTCTGACGTGTTCTCCAAGGAAAAGGCTGAACTATTACCAGAACACCGCCCCTTTGATTGTGCTATTGAACTGTTTCCTGGTACGACGCCACCACGGGGAGGGGTGTATCCTCTATCCCTTCCTGAAACTAAAGCTATGTCCGATTATATTAAGGAGAATATCGCCAAAGAATTCATCCGACCTTCTAAATCACCCGCTGGGGCCGGTTTTTTCTTTGTAGCAAAGAAGGATGGGTCTCTGCGACCCTGCATCGACTACAGGGGTCTGAATGCTATCACCAAGAAAGACCGGTATCCGTTACCACTGATTCCTGAATTACTGGACAGACTTCAAGGGGCCCGGGTGTTCACTAAACTGGACCTGAGGGGGGCATATAACCTGGTGCGCATCCGTCCCGGGGACGAGTGGAAGACTGCTTTCAATACCCGGGACGGACACTACGAGTACCTAGTTATGCCGTTTGGTCTCTGTAATGCGCCAGCAGTATTCCAGCATCTGATGAACGAAATACTCAGAGACCTGCTTAATTTCTGCGTAATCGTGTATTTGGATGATGTTCTCATTTTTTCACGTGACTTAAACACCCATCGACAACAAGTTCGGCAAGTACTCCAGATCCTCCGAGAGCACCATCTGTTCGCTAAATTAGAGAAATGCCTGTTCGAGCAGGACTCTCTACCCTTCCTGGGGTACATTGTGTCCGCCACGGGATTCTGCATGGACCCCGAGAGGTAGCCGCTATTAAAAAATGGCCTCAACCGGTTGGCTTAAAGGCATTGCAACGATTTCTGGGTTTTGCGAACTTCTACAGACACTTCATCTCCGGATATTCACGGCTGGTAGCACCACTGACCGCATTGACTAAGAAAGGTGCAGACACTGAACATTGGACGCCGGAGGCTAGTAAAGCTTTTCAGGACTTAAAGGAGGCATTCCTTTTGGAGACCTGCCTCCGCCACCCAGATCCACTACGCCCTTTCGTAGTGGAAGTAGACGCTTCCAGTGTAGCGGTGGGAGCCGTTCTCTCTCAGTACTCTGACTCTGGAAAATTGCTACCCTGTTCCTATTTTTCAAAGAAGTTTACTCCAGCCGAAAACAACTATGGGATCGGTGACAAGGAACTCCTGGCCATTAAATTGGCTTTCGAGGAGTGGAGGCAGTGGCTAGAGGGGGCCCAACATCAGGTCACGGTATATACCGATCATAAGAATTTGGAGTTCCTATCACAGGCCCAACGCCTCAATCCTAGACAGGCTCGCTGGTCATTATTTTTTAGCCGGTTCGACTTCATTCTAAAATACCGCCCGGCATCGAAAAATGTTCGTGCCGACGCGTTATCCCGGAACACCATCCTCGAGGAAGAAGAGGAGTCTTCACAGCATATCATTGATCCAGCAAAAGTTGTTATTGCTAGCACCAGCATTTCCTGGATTGACAAAGTAGTGGTTCCCCGACGAAATCGAAGACAAGTCCTAGAGTGGGCTCATGACTCCCTTACGGGGGGTCATGCCAGACTAGGGAGAACTCTAACCCTCTTAAATCGATACTACTGGTGGCCAAGGGTGCGACAAGATGTGCAAGAGTATGTGGCCTCTTGTCCCGTGTGCGCCAGACAGAAACCATTAGTCGGCCGTCCGTGGGGGTTGCTGCAACCCCTGCCTATTCCCACAGAACCTTGGACCCATATTGCCACGGACTTTGTGGTTGACTTACCCCCGTCCGAAGGTCATTCGGCGATTTGGGTTACCGTTGATCGGTTTTCTAAAATGGTCCATCTGGTACCCCTGCCCAAACTCCCATCTGCTCCAGAATTGGCACGCCTATTTACCCAGAAGGAATGCATTAATTTGTGGTATAAAAATGGTGAAAGAGCAATTATCTATGATGGACAAGTTGGTCAAGAAGAAATCAATGGGGATGTGAAGATGTTGATCGTCTCATATTGTACAGATAGGGGTAGATTTTTACAGTTATGAGCGGGCGTAGATTTGTTTGCACAACCCGGTGAGAACTAATCTATGCACAATTTTATAACATCCGCGCGCTGCCATGCGCATGTTATAAAATCCAGGGTCAGCAAGTGCAGGGGGTTGCACAATTGTGCAACTTGTGTTTGCCGAGCCAAGCAGCTGCCTCCGTTCCCTCCAAGGCCGCTCAGAAATCGGAGCAGCCTCGGAGGGAACTTTTTTCTAGTCCTCCCCCCAACTTCCCCTCCCTTCCCCTATCTAACCCACCCCCCAGCCCTAACTAAATCCCCCCTACCTTTGTGCACCATTCCCCGGCCCAGGGGCTGGTTCGGAGGCCTCAGCCATGCCCCCAGAATGCCCCTGGGCCAGCACCACGCCCACGGCCCCATCCCTGGAATGACCCCAAATGCAGCGCCGCCCCAAACATGCCCCTGACATGCCACTGACACGCCGTCCCAAGGAAAGCCCCAGGACTTACACGCGTGCCAGGGCTTTGCGCGTGCCGGTGGCCTATGCAACATAGGCGCACAAGTCCCCTGCGCGTGTAAATATGGCTGGATTTACACGCGCATGGCTTTTAAAACCTGCCCCATAATGAGGAGGTTCCCCAGCCCAGTCATCAGCTAAGAGGAATGAGAAGAGGGTGAAGAGAGAGAGAGAGCTCTGAGGTTTCTGAGAACCCTAGAAGCAGAAATTATGTCACATCTATGAGACTTTCCATTTTCCTGTGGACATGTTCCATGCAGTGGTGAAAGGAAGAAGTAGAGACAGAATTAAGAATAGAAAATAGAAAATAGCAACTCTGACACCAAAAAATGTATCAGAAAACATTCCCACAAACAGAATAGCCAGGGCAAAGTTAAAGGTGAATTTTAAAAGCCCGGAGTGCGCATTAATTAGGGGATGCATGAATAAGTCAGGTTTGACTACGCTGAGCAGATTTTAAATGCTGCCCGGATACGTGTGTATCTCCCATGGGTGTTTCAGGGCATTAACCAGAAATGTGTGTGCAAATACTTATGTGTCTGGGCATGTACCCAGATCCCTTGCTGTGTAAGTTTACTTCCACTATGGAAGAGATGTAATTATACAATTAAAAACTAGGCAAATCTGTGAGGTTTTAAGGATTGGAGCTAATTGGGGAGAATGAAGGCTATTAAACCAGGAGGGTTTGGAAGACCTATCTCTTAACTCGGTGAACTGGGGACAAACTGATTTAACTGGCAATGGTGTCAGCACACACCACTTTTAAAATCCCCCAACTTATGCAGTAGAAGTTGGATTTGCATGCACACGCACACTTAACCTTTGGTGCAAATATGTGTGTGGTCAGATTATTTTATATCCTGCGTGAATAACCATGCGTATGTTATAAAATGGCCACATCCCTAGGCGCAAGCTGACATATGAGTGCAAATGTGCACCTGCGAGCTGCTTTGAAATGTTCCTTCCCTGTATACATAATTATCTATTATTCTACCATAGTGCCTAGTGAATGACATCAGGGTAATTGATCCTTTATCTGCCTGACTTACAGATACTACATTTTACTTCTAGAACATTCTCCATTTCTAGTCTATTACCTCAGTAGATTGGGGAAAAGGATGTGGTTCCTTTCTATTTCCTTTTAATTTTTATTTAACTAATTCAAATTAGGGATGGGCAGCCCTCATTTTTTTGTTTTATCTATTTATTCATTTATTTATTTATTTATTTATGTATTTATTTATTTATTTAAAACTTTTATATTCTGCTTATGAGTACTCCGTCATGCTAAGTGGATTCAGATATTTTTCAATTTTTGATTGGTTAATTGTTTTTTTTTGGGGGGGGGTGGTGGGGGGGGGGGCAATTTGGCAAATAAAACAAACACAAAAAATAAATCCATAAAACCAAACAAATCCTGAAATGAATACAATAAAAATTGGCCTCACCAGGCTCCTTTGAGCCTCACTCTCTATCCAAAAACCAGTAAAACTGGTATCAGGGCTGCCCAGAATCAGCCTAGCACCAAGGCTGACCCAGCACTAGGGCCTGCTCTGAACAAGCCTGGCCCCAGCCCTGATCCTGGACCTGATTCTGTCCCTGCCCCCAACCCCAGGCAGGATCCAATACCCAGCAGGTTTCAAAGCTTGGCCACAAATATGAAAATATGCTCAATCTGTGGAGTATTTTCAGAGCAGAAACATTTGGAAGAAACTGAAATTGGCCTCATTCACTACTTTTTTGAACAAATGCACATTCCCTTCTCTATCGTTAAAGTCCAAAGCCACCTGAAAGAGAAACAGAAGTGCAGATAATAAAATAGAAATGAAGGAAAATAACCGTATACACTAGAGATGTGCATTAGTTTTTCCCAAATTACACAATTTCAATGAAATTGTCTAAATCAGCATGGTTCGGGGGCAATGAAAACTGAAAATAATTTTTCCAAAATTTCAGAAAAAATTGTATTTCGGGTTAGTGCGCACTTTAAAACATTAGTGTGCGCTAACCCAAAAATTGGGGTCCCACGAAGAAAAAAACGCGGAAAAACGATGTTTCCCATGGGAGCCTGAAAACAAAGCCCGAAATGAAAAAATAAAAACATTGCTCATCTCTATTAAAAATCTGCATGGGGCATATGGACTGCTTAAAATTACTATCCTGGAAGCTCACATAAAATGCATTCCATAAATCAAGAAATGTCAAAAGAAGAACAAGCATCTCCCATATTGACTAAATGATGCTGTGAAAGAGGCAATTAAAACCAAAGAGTCATCCTTGAAGATGGAAAGCAGAACCTAATGAGGACCATCGTAAGGTCTATTGTGGACAATGCTGATAGAAATCCTCAGCTCAGTGTGGGGCGGAGGATAAAAAAGCAATAGACTGCTAGGAATTATTCTGAATGGAAAGGAGAACAAAACTGTAAATGTAATATTGCTTCTGAATTGTTTTATGGTGCGTCCATACCATGAGCACTGCTGGAGATAGGATGCTGGGCTTGATGGACCTTTGGTCTGGCACAGCATGGAGATCTTTCTGTTCTAGGAATTGGATGCTGGAAAAGCCCTTTATTACAGTATGCCCGATTCCTGCCGAGTTTCGCTCTTTTACATAGAGCTGCCTCAGGGGCAATTTAATATTTCAGGATCAAAATAAGCCTGCAGGGCTATTGTCACAAAGACAGAAATAGAAGCTGAACAATAGTCTATGCGAAATTCGCATGAACTGTTGCTGTCAGATTTTGCAGCTACATTGTTACACGTGAATAATCTTGTGCTCAACCAGTTACTTTGCGGTATTACAATACTATTTTAAGTGGCGGTTGAAGATAAAGCAGATATAGACTATTGTTCAGATTCTGTCTTTGTGATAATAGCCCTGCAGGCATATTTTGATCCTGAAATATTAAATTGCCCCTGAGGCAGCTCTATGTAAAAGAGCGAAACTCGGCCAGAATCGGGCACACTGTAATAAAAGGCTTTTCCATCATCCGATTCCTATTTCGTCACTGCTATACAGCCAACTGAATTGGCTTCCGTGTTGTTTTTTGGATCTTTCTGTTCTTACATTCTTAAACCCCTTTAGTTATTGCTTTAATTTATAAACTGTCTATTCATTTAGAGGCTTAAGGAGGGTACAGAACATTGAACTGAAATATTTATTATTTATTTATTTATTTATTTAAAGTTTCTTTTATACCGATGACCGTTTACACATCGCATCGGTTTACAGTTAAAAAGGAACAAATGGGCAGAACCCTTACATATAACATTGAAAAAACAGGTTAACTTTTGGGCAGGGCCCTTACATGTAACTGAGAACAAGGTGGTTAAAAGTGGGATAGGGTATAGAGCTGACTATGACGCGAGCGTCCGTGATATCAATAAATAGATACAGCAAAATCAGCAAAAATCACAACTATTTACAAAAGCTAATTACATAAGTAGCCGAGTCAAAGTACAAAATCGATGGGCATGAGACGTATTCCGAGAAATAGATTCATAAGAAATATATCATAAGAAAGAACTGGTATATCTGGTATATATCATAAGAAAGAACTGGTACAACATTAACTCACTTTGAGCTACACCCAAATAAATATATTTTAGAAAAAATAACATAAATGTAATAAAAACAAACTGAAGCGAGGATCTTCATCAAAACTGTATGCAGATATCACACAGATGCAATGATAGGGGTTTGTTCCTGTCCAAGTCTTCCCTAATGTTTCAAGGACACATTTCAGCCAGCTGCACAGTCTATCAGTATATTTATTTATTTATTTATTTATTTTTTGTTTTTTTATACCGATCTTCCTACATTAGATGCAAATCAAACCGGTTTACATAGAACAAAAAGAAATTTGCCTGATGGCATTACATGAAACAATGAACATTTATGCAACTTTAAGTAACATAGTCAAAGAGAAGAAAAACCAAGTATACAATTTGAATTACATAGTAATCACGGTAAATAAGAATTGGGTAACATAGTAATGAAGGTCATAAGTAATAAAGTCTAACAAATGAAAACCAACAATTTGTTGTCCTTGTACTAAGCTTAGTTAGGGAGAAGGAAAGAAGATAAGTAGAAATAGGAGTGGAGAATAGCGGAAGAACCAATAAAAAAGGAAAGAAATAAAATAAAATAAAGATAAAAATAAAAATAAATAAATAAATAAATAATAAAAAATAAAAAATAAAAATATATATATATATATATTTTTACCCCTGGGGCCTTGTAACTAATTTTTCCCTGGGATAAGGCCCCAATTGAAAAACATCTACTTGTCACCAAGATAAAAATTAGGTACAGTCTTTGCACCTGCATTTTCTGAAGGCAGCAGATTTTTACTGGAAGGCAACATGCATAGGTTTCCATCATTGTCCTAAAAACATGCCAGGAATGCCCCCTAAAATTGACATCACTAATTAATATCAACTTTGTATGAAAACTAGTAAAAGAGAAAGTAAACATTAAAACTTTTTTGTGGAACAAAAGTAAAATGAGGAATGTTAAAATAGCACATAGCATGAATCATCACACTAAAATTAATTTTAAAGCATAACTCAATTTAGCAAAGTTCACCATTCCATAGTACATCAGCCTCCTAGTTGTAAACCCCTTGGAAGCCAGCAGGAAAAGTCAAGAACAAAAATGAACCCAGCATGCTAATATGTATGTTATGTATGTTCACTCTCGGTAAGTAGCATATTTCACATAACTTATATTGCATTGGCTCCCATATCTGGGAAGTTTAATACCACCCTCTATTTTTATGTATGTTACCCATGTTAATGGTTTTGATTTGATATGTTAATAGGTTTTATATGTATGTTATATTGGTTCCCAACCAGAAACCTTGGATATATGGGGGATACTGACTGTGCGGAAAGACTTAATCTATTTTCCTTTGCTTTCCTCAGGAATTCCATAATTGTCCTTTTCACTCCTTTAATTTCACTCTTTGTTACCTACACAGGAATTTCTTCACAAAATGGATAAAAATATTACCTGTATCTGTCACATCTTTGAAGTTATTTTGTCACGTACTAATTGATTAAGTAAGTCATAAAACAAACATATTATTTAGTACCTAGATAGCTAAACAATTAGAGGTCCATATTCAGCAAATGCCATAGCAGGAACATTTCCAGATACATATTTCTATATAACTTTCCTCAAATATTTAGTAGAATATAACCAATTATGTTTTTTTGTCAAATATAACACGCTAAAGAGGAAGGTACCTGAATTAAGTAATTCAGATAACCTTAGGACAATCCTCTGACATGGCCAGTCTTACCCACATAACTTTATCAAGATTGCACTGAATAACGGCACACAACTCCTTCCTTCTTTTCATAACTTCAGGATGTGAGGATATGGCATTTATTTATTGAAATGAATTAAGCCCCAAAATTATCCAAAATACAAATTAATGTACTGTGGTATTATATTTATTTTTATTGGGCAATAATTGTTCATCAGCAAATAATATTATCTTAAGAATTTTCTTATTAACAATTATACCTTCACAGCAGTTGAATAGTCAAAGGATTATGATTGGGATGATAAAGAGAAGGAAGGGAGAGAATGGACAATCCTATCTCATGACCTTCTTTAAATCAGACAAAATAGAGTTGGTCAGTACCATTGCATTAGGGTTACAATAAAATATATTAGTTAATTCATGCTGAGATATCACTGATTCAGCTAAATTTCCCTCTTTATCCCTAAGTTGCTAATGTGTCTTAAAGTTCAGTTGAGGGTTCATCAGGTCAGTTTTGAGCCCTCCTGAATCACAGTTCAGATCCTGATACTCTAACGCTGACCTAATTCTAATGCTAATTGGGATTGTGGAGTCGATGTCTGTCCCATAGACATTATTAACAAGAAGCTCACCCAGAACTAATGGACCCTACTTTTAGGCACATGAGCACATGTGCCTGGTGTGTGCATATGCATTAATCTGGGTGGGAAAAACCTTCACCTATCACACTCCTCATGCCTTCCTGATACCTAACACAAAAGTTATTAGGGACACTCCAGATGAAGATACATTTATATCAGAAACCAATTATTAATCAGTCCAGAAATTACCTAATTAAAAACAATCATCCTTATTTCAGGCTTACAATTCTACTTAAGAATAACATGACAAGCGCACTCACCATAAGAGATTTGTAAAATTATATCTGAGGATGCCGCACATTGGAGGAATAAAAAAAGGTTCTAATCTAAATTTAATAAAGGTTTGACTTCATCATTTACCTTTTCATCAATGGTTTCTTCATCTCTGGTATGGCTTGCTTGATAAGCTAGGACTATATAAATTAGCTGGTAGGGGCATTTGGGACATGATCCCTGGAAACTTACAGTGTTTTTCTTATTTCTAAATCTTTTTATTATTGTGCACATCCTGTAACTCCTATAGAGTTTACACAGTTTTAAGAAAATCTAAGATAATACTTTTTTAAAATAATTGGATATATTTTCTGTGTAGTTTATAGGTGACACCATGTAATGATTATTGTGTGGTGTTTAATAAGTAGGTATCATTCCCTGAGAAGCCTTCTGGAAAGAAGCTAAGAGACCATTTCAGTCTTAATAGTAATAATGACAGAGAATAAGAGACAGAGTGAAAGAGAGAGATGGTCCTAGGATTCAGTTAGTCATTCATAAACTCCTTCTGAGATCCCTAAGGGGTAGATTTTATAACATGCGTGCACGTGTCCGTGTGTGTGCCAGCGCACGCATGTCATAAAATCAGGTGGCCACGTGCACATGCACGCCGGATTTTAAAATCTGCATGCGCTTGTGCGAGCGGCACATGCAAAGGGGGTGAATTTATGAAAAATCCATGCAGCGATGCAATCAGGCCTTCCCCAGTTCCCTCCCAGTCCACTCCAATTAAAGAGCGGACTGGGAGGGAACTACCCTAACCCCTTACCTAACCTTCCTTTCCCTAACCCTCTCCTCCTCACCTCCTAAAGCTAACCTACCTCACCTGTTTTTTTATGCGCACCAGCCGGATGCCAGCGCATGCTTCCCCAGAAAGGCCTCTGTCCTGCCCTTCCCTGCCCCTCCCCACTCTCCCCATTCCCTAGCCCATCCCTTTGAAGAGGCCCAGCACTTGTGCGCGTACCGGGGTTTACACACGTGGCCAGGCCCTTTTAAAAATTCATGCGCCACGTGCAAGGCCCGGCCACTTGCATAAACCCCGGATTTTATGTGCACTTGTCTTTCAAAATCTGGCCTTTAACATCCAGATTCTCCGCATCAAGATCTTCTGAATTAATTCCTTAATATTTAAAGACCTCATTCTAATTCAATGTCAATATATACATTGCCTACTTGAGTTTAATTAATGGTCTGATCCAACAAGAAGAACTTTATCTGGTGACTGATGATTGAGTGACCAATTTGACAAACACATATTTTCGGTCCAGTTCTCTGAAGAATTTAATTTATATTTTTATAGCTATGTATCTATATATAAGGTAGTAACCGCCACACCAGCAAGTTACCCTGATGCACTTTATTCATTTCCAATCCACTAGTCTTCAGGGATCCACAGTGTTTATCCCATGCCCCTTTGAATCTTTTACTGTTTTTTTAAGGGGCTTGGGATAAACACTGTGGTTCCCTACAGGCCACGGGATGGGAACGAAGTAAAGAGTGCATGGGGGTAACTTGCTGGTGTGGTGGTTACTACCCTTACCCAATAAGTCTTCCTACTGTTGATACAACTACATCAATGCTCTCTGCTTCAACGGCAGGGGGGAAAGGGAAAAGGGGAATTAGATTCAGACAGCAACCAACAATGACATTGAATTTTACGATCTGAGAAAACAAATAAGCATGAGGATAACTTGCTGATGCGGCTGTTACTACCCTTAACTAATAAGCCTGATAATTGTGATGCAACTCCAATATAGCTCTCTGCTTCAATGGCAAGAGGTAACAGGGACATGGACTCAAACAGCAACCAACAAGGTTTACCCCCTTTATCCCCCACCCTTAAAATCACACTGACTTACCTATATTCTTTTTTGTTTTACTACTTCCACACCATCCATATCAGGAGCAAATTTACATGGCAGGAAACCCCAGTGCATGCAAGAATGTATAAGTATTTATGCAAACGTTTCTTGGCCAGGTCCCAATATGCCCATGCACCACCCAGTCTATGCCCATGCTCTACCCCATTTCTCTAAACTTCTTACTTGTGCACACTGAGGGAGATATGCACATCCTCAGGCAGGCTTTAAAATCCTCTCGGTGACAGCCAGCCCAGCTTGTGTGTGTGTGTATCTCCTGGTTTTGGCATGCACGGAGCTTTTAAAGTTTTCCGGTTTAATTTTGCTCTTTTATGTTTTTCCTAACCATTTTCCTCATTTTTATCTTAATCACCCTTCTGAAAGTTAAATGCATTTACAGTAAATTTCTTTAGTGTCCTCCCTCCAGTAATTAAAAACAAATTGATCATGTTGTGATCACTATTGCCAAGTCAGATGGAGTAATGGCCTCCTTCTTCATGATCCATTATTAAAAACAAAAAAACCCAACAAAATAAATAAATTCAACAGTTTTTCATGGTTTCACATTCACTCCATAACTGGCAGTACAAACATACACCAGATGAGTGTTTATTCCTGATGGCATTTCAGATGGAATGCAGAGAGAGAGGTTTTTTCCTTTCATATTATTTTCTAATGATAATTTTTCTTAGGGCATTTTTAACTTCTTGATTTCTTAGACTATAAATCATGGGGTTTAGCATGGGGGTGAGTACTGTGTACAGGAGGGCAAACATTTTATCTTGCTCTGGTGATTGCATTGAGCTTGGCCTCATGTATACAAACAAAACTGTCCCATAAAATAGAAGAACAACTGTGAGGTGGGAGGAGCAGGTGGAGAAGGCCTTGCTTCTCCCATCAGAAGAGTGGATTTTCAGGATGGCTACAATGATAAAGATGTAGGATGACAGAGTTAGAAGAAATGGGATGAGAGACAAAAATGCTCCTTCAGAAAGTACAAGTATTTCAAAGTTATGAGCATCACTGCAAGATAACTTTAGCAGTGCATTGGGATCACAGAAGAAGTGGTTAATCTCATTGGAGCCACAATAGGAGAACTGAGATATGAACATTTCAATAGGAACTTCATCCAGAGATCCAGCTATCCATGAAGCAGCCATCAATAAGATACAGATTCTTTTACTCATCATGAGTGGGTATCGTAAGGGGTTGCAGATTGCCACATAGCGGTCATAGGCCATGGCAGTGAGAAGGAGGAATTCAGTACTTGTTAAACTTAGGAAACAGCAAAGTTGTGTCATACATAGAGAGAAGGAAATTAATATTTTTCCTTTAAAGAGACTTTGCAGCAATGTTGAGAGAGTGACTGAGGTGTTACAGATATCGATGAAGGACAGGTTGCTGAGGAAGAAGTACATGGGTTTGTGGAGATGATGGTCAGACCACATTAAGGTTAGAAACCCAAGGTTTCCCAGAATAGAGATAAAGAAGGCTGGTAAAACTATTACATAAATTAAGGTTTTCTCATGAGAATATTTATTAAAGCCCAGAATAATGAATCCTGTTGTCCCTGTCTTATTCTCTATCTCCATTGTTTCAGCGCCCATAATCTGTTAGGATATGAAGAAAGAGATTAAAACATTGCAATTCAATGAATATTGAAAACAATAATATAAAGGTAGCTCCAGTCATGCCTATTGCTATCAGTGTTGAAAAACACTCAGGGCCAGATTTTAATACCTCCATTCCCTCCAAGGCCACTCTGATATTGGGCAGCCTCGGCAGAACTTTCCTTCGGCTCCCCCCACCTTCCCCCCACCTTCCCCTCCCTTCCCCTATCTAACCCGTCCCTGAGCCCTACCTAAATCCCCCCCACCTTTATTATATAAGTTACGCCTGCCTCTGGCAGGTGTAACTTGCGTGTACCGGCCAGCTGCTGGCGCGCAATCCCCCGCTTTACTTCTGTGCTGAAGGCTTCGGTCCCGCCCCACCCCTTTTTTCAAGCCCCAGGACATACGCACATCCTGGGGCTTTACATGCACTGCTGGGCCTTTTGAAAATAGGCCTGGTGCATGTAGGCTTTTAAAATCTGCCCCTCAGTCATTTAATTCTTCTCAAAGTCATAAGTAGCAGCTGATACTAGTTATAAATCATTTATCATCCATTATCCTATCCGTTTTCACATCCTCCCTCTCACCAAGTCATCTATAGCAATATCAGAGGGATGAAATTATGGTGTAGATGAATGCACACTTCTGAAAATTACCATCTTGGGAAGGATGTGTGAGAGGTTAGGCAGTCACAGAAAAACTAATTAGCAGGTAAATGTACAGCAAGCAGAGTGGAGAGCTCTCACTTCTGATCTTCTGAGGGATGCTGGAGAATAAATAAATTCAAAAGAAATGAGGCATGCAAACATCACTTATGCATCCTACTGAGCTTCCCTTCAACCATGTCCTTTTCAATATTAAAAAAATGTGAATCTTTTTTTTTTCAGATAGGGAACATCTACCCATATCCTGACTAAATGTATGTTTGCCATGGATTTTCATACATGCTTTTTACTCAAGAATTTCCAGACAGTATTTTTACCCAGTGAAATAGCATTTTAAGGGGCCAATGCAATACAGTGAGCTCAGCCTATTTAACACGCATCTGATACGGACTGAATGAGATAGCGTTCATCACATGCAAATGCATGAGAATAAGGCTATT
The DNA here is from genome assembly GCF_901001135.1 of Rhinatrema bivittatum. Classification (NCBI taxonomy): domain Eukaryota; kingdom Metazoa; phylum Chordata; class Amphibia; order Gymnophiona; family Rhinatrematidae; genus Rhinatrema; species Rhinatrema bivittatum. Next base: position 171,217 of record NW_021820334.1, on the reverse strand, counting down.
ACTCATTCACTCTGCATGCAATAAAATAAATGTGCATCTCAGATGTATATTTATCACTCAGATATTAATGCCTGCCTGGAGCAGGTGTTAATAGCTGATCAATTTTAAAAGAAGTACAGAAAAGCAGAAAAACTGTTTTTCTGTACTTCTTCAGTAAAAAAAAACAACAAAAAAGTTACCTCTGCAGAATGCCGAGTTATGAAGACTGACACCGGTAAACTCGGTATCAGTTTTCATAACCATCCATCTGCCAGGAATGAAAATGGATGCCGAGTTTATCAGTGTCCGTATTCTTTACTGGAAGATGGCACATTATGAAAACCGATGCCGAGTTTACCGGTGTCGGTCTTCATAACCGGCAGCTGCCGCGGGGTCGCATTAGCAAGGAGGCACAAAAGTCACATAAGCGACCCTAGCGCCTCCTTCCTAGCATGACCACCTAATTTGGTTATTGCATGGAGCCCCATTGTGAGTGCTATGCATGCGTTAAGAAAGCAAGCGCTGAAAAGTCAGTGCCTGCTTTCCTCGAAAATTATTGCATCGGCCCCTAAGTAAGTAAACGGCTTCAAACGTACAGCTCTGTGAAGTAGTGTCTCTAAAATCCCTTCTTCAACAGTATTGAACTAGACCTGGTTCACGTTAACAGTTAGGTACGCAGGGAACACTGTGGGTGGATCTTCTGAAAGTAGGAATAAGAATCTAGGTCCAAAGGGGAACTGACAGGCCCCATGCTCAGGAGAAGTCTGTTCCTGACACATCTCTGTCCAGAAGATAATTAGTGAATGTGAATGTTCCAGAAAGTAAGCTGTTTATGTTAAACTATTGATGTTTGAAGTATAACATTTCATGGAAGAAGACCAAGAGTCCTGTGTGTCTCTCTCCTCTTGGAAGCTAAAGTTTGCTTGTGCTATCCCACATATGGTGTCAGTTTGGTGATTTCTGCACTGAGTGACTGCACAGGCAGAAACCCAAGAATCCAAAAGTTAAAAGAAACTAGAGAAGAGAATAAAAGTTTGTTGTGTGACTCCTGCCCAAAGAGGCAGTTTACTGCTAAATGTTTATATAGAGCACTGAGAAGAGTAAAAAAGTTAATTCCCCAAGGAGTGTAAGGAAGTCATCTTAGGAGTAACAGATATAATCTGCCTCGAGAAGGAGAACTGGAACTTGGAACTTCTGTTGAACTCATAAAAAATAAAGAGTGGGGACACTGGCCAAAGAGCACAGTGGATAGTGGTGAATAATGAGGCACATTTAAGGGTATCCCTAGTGGGAAGGGAATGCAGAAAGCTGGTAACCTTTACCCTGAGTTTACTGGGCAAAATATTTGAAGAATTCCATAGAAAATATATAAAACTGAAGGTTATGTCAGATTCCGAAGGGCTGACTTTGTTTTGGTCTCACAATGAGAGAGATAAGTCACATCTCTGGAAGGAATTCATGCTGGGTAAAGATGCTCGACCTGACAGGTCCGAGCTGAGAAGGAGGGTATGAGAAGGAGTGTCCTTAAAATCTCTCCTTAAAGAATACTGGTCAAGGCATCTGGCCTGGTCCGCCTTAAATATTAGGCATGCAGGTAGCACTGTGGGTGAAGTTCCCTGCTTGCAGGAATAAGAGTCTGGGCCTAGAAGGGAACAGACATTTCCCACATCTCCGGGAGAAGGCAGCTACTGACACATCTCTGTCCAGAATGTAAAGGCTGAATGTGGATGTTGATGAAAATAAACTGTTTATGTTGATCTACTGCCCTGTGAATAATAAAGTTTCACATAAGAAGACCAGAGTCCAGAGTGTATCTGTCCTCTGGGAAGTTACAGAGCACTTGTGCTATCCTTCATACTCCATAAGAAGTGCTATTTGGATATGACTAGAAACTTTGTCATTATTCTAGCATTGTTCCCTGTCGCAGCCCTGGAGGTCTATGCAGACTCAGGGTAAATCTACTGGAATTTTCTGCTTTCACTGGGTGTACTCAGGGGTTTTCTCTAACACAAGATATTAGCTCAGTAGGAGGCTTATCTAGATATCTATGCAACACACATGGATTAGTTCCATGATCCCAGATGTGTACCACTGCTGAAGCACCCAAACGTCCCATATCCTGATGATTTTTCACACATGATAGAGACTTTTTTGTTAAGACACCACAGCTGGGAACTGGAAGCAAAAATAAATTTGTCATCACTAGATCACTCTGGTAGATGTTTCCAGGAAGCCTCCAAACTTAGGCTTATTCCTCACTCTAATCAGTCAAACCAACATCCCTCATGAGATCCTCATTCCTTTTGGCTGGCACATAATCCGCTCTGCCACGGAGAAGGGACCACAGAACCTGGGTCGTAGCTTGCGCAAGTGTCCTGGGAAGTGCAGGTTTTTGGTACTCAGCCACACCTTAGTACCCGGTACCAATTCTGGTGCGGGCCGTCAATGGCGATTTACCATTTTACGTGTTCTCTGTGCTGCCGCGGAGAGTCGTTGCTGAAGAGTCTTCCAGAGCCGATGGAGCTGTGAAGCCCCTGACTGGGCTGCTGGTGAGGGAACCTCCAAGGGCAGTGGTATCGGAGGTTGGAGATGTCGTCTGAAGACGACCTGAAACGGTGTCTGCCCCGTAACTGAATGCTGGTGGTTGTTGTAGGCAAACTCGGCCCACGGTAATAGGGAAACCCAATTGTCTCTTCTCTCGGAGATGAAGCTACGAAGAAATAATTTGAGGGAGCGGTTCATACGCTCTGTTTGTCCATTAGTCTGGGGATGAAATGCTGTGGACAAATTTAGCTGTATGCCAAATTTTTTGCAGATAGCCCGCCAATAGCGGGCAGTGAACTGTGAACCTCGGTCACACGTCGGAGTGATGCGGACGTCACGTGATTCCCCACGCGTCCGCTCCCGGACCCTCACGGAACTTTTGGCCAGCTTGGGGAGTTTTGGTAAGTCTTGGGGGGGGGGGATTAAGGAGGGTGAGGGGTTTAAATTTTTATTTAGATCAACAATCGCGATTTCCAACATATTCAACATAGCTATGAATAAGTTGGAAATCCGATCGTTTACGCCTCATCACTTTTTTAAGTTAAAAAAAATAATAAGTTGTGTTTTCCATTTAAGTTCAAAACGAATGCACACCCCTATGGTGCACCCACTGCACCCGGCGAAGCAATGCCAGCGGGGGCAACAGTCACCCTCTGTCTCCCTTCTGACAGCTCTTCCTCCTCCTCGATATCAGTGGAATGTCTCCCCTGCCGCAGAATTCTGGAGGTTGAGGCTAAAACAGCACTAACTGACAATTCTACCGAAGATTCCTCAGGTATTACATCTTCCGTTTCTGATGAGAATCCCATCCAAGAAGATTCTTCTTCTGAATCAGAAGCTAACAGTGCCAGCGCTACCTTCTCACCGCTAAGTTTTACTGCAGACTTCTGTCCCCTGGCTGCTCTTGGGTGTGTAACTTTTGTCTGGCTAGACTCTGCCTCATCTTCACTCTCCTCCAAAACTACAGGGCCAGAAACACGTGGTGGCGATTGCAAAGTTTCATGGTCTGATTTATTTTTTTTTTTGCCATGGAACCGCCATCCCCTACAAAGACGTTTGATTGCGACAGTTGCCTTTTTAGCTGTACTGGTGGTGTTGCGCTGGTGTCTTTTGCGGTGCCTCCGCTGCCATTCCCACTAAGTCGCGTGCATCTCTCTTTCCCTGACATTATGGATTTAATGTCAATGAGTACTAGTGGTAACACTGCCCACTGTCCCACAATAATAATGTTCGGTCTGTTTAAAATAACAAAATGAACAGACCCACTCAAGATGAATGCTCAGTCTCTTTAAAATAACAAAATTTAACAGACCCACTCAAGAAGAATGCTCAGTCTGTTTAAAATAAGAAAATGAACGGACCAACTCTGAAGGAAAATGCTCAGTCTGTTTAAAATAAGAAAATTAACAGACCCACTCAAGAAGAATGCTCAGTCTGTTTAAAATAACAAAATGAACGGACCCACTCAAGGACAATGCTTTTAAGTCTGTTTAAAAATAGCAAATTGAACAGACTCGCTGAAGGCCAATCTTCACTCTGTTTATGCCCACTGCCTGCCTGGCAATGCACGGAATGTGTCTGTCTGTGTGTGTGCAGTGAGTGCACATAGAACCAGCTTCCTTTTAAGTAGATATGAGGCAGAGTACTGCCAGTGCCACCCCTGGCACTGCCCACCCAGCACTGAACCACTCAAGGACAATGCTTTTAAGTCTGTTTAGAAATAGCAAATTGAACAGACTCGCTGAAGGCAAATGTTCACTCTGTTTATGCCCACTGCCTGCCTGGCAATGCACGGAATTTGTGTGTGTGTGTGCAGTGAGTCCACACAGGACTAGCTTCCTTTTAAGTAGATATGAGGCAGAGTACTGCCAGCCCTGCCTGGCACTGCCCAGGATAAAATGAACAGACTCACTCAATAACAATGTTCTTTTTTTTTTTTTCCCCTAACAAAGAATCTGTTCTGTGTTGTCTATCAAATGTGGTTCTGTTCTGTGTTGTGTCTATCAAATCTGGTTCTGCTTTCTTGTCTGCCTCAGCCTGCCTGAGCCTGCACCCAGCCCGATCCCGAGCCCACCTCCCCACACAATCACTGAAAATGTCCGTGATTCCTCGTGCTGCTGCTGCTTTTATAGTGCTGGCTCGTCAGGAAATCCTCAGAGAAGCACTGAATGACAGCGCGATTCGCTGCATTCAGTGCTTCTCTGAAAACGTGAACGCAGATTCGCTGCGTTCCGGTATCCATGCCGACCTGTCCCACCCTTTCCTGTGAGTCACTGCGACTCACAGGACAGGGTCAGACAGGTTGGCATGGTTACCGCAGGTGCGCCGCCATTTTCAGGTAATCCGGGGCTCCGAGCTCGCAGCTAATGGCGGCCAGAAAGCGCGCGCATGGCGGTTCGCCGTATCCAACATAGCTATGTTGAATATGTTGGAAATCCGCTCGTATACGCCCCATCAGTTTTTTAAGTTAAAAAAAAAAATAAGTAGCGTTTTACATATGCGGTCAATACGAATGCACACCCCTACCTGGTAGTGATGGTGTTTCCGGTGCCCCTGGACTCAGAGTTGTTTCAGTGACCATAAGGGGAGTATTTTGCTCTACTTCCTCCCCTAAGGCAGTCTGTCTCACGGGGGTTGTTAAAGGGGATCCAATCCACTCTGAAACAGACCTCTGCTTAGGATCAATATCTGTCATGCTCAAAGATGGCCTTAATGTGGCCTTTCTCTTTCTATGAGGCATAATATCTAAGGCGATAACTTCTTAGCAAGGGGCTCCTGTCTCAGTGGTTCATGAATATTTTTTATTCTACATTTGATACTTCAAAGCAGATTACATTCAAGTTCTGCAGGTATTTCCCTGTCCCCACAGGGTTTATAATCTAAGTTTGTACCAGCGGCATTGAGTCTAAAATGACTTGTCCAAGGAGCAGCAGCAGAATTTGAACTCTTTCTTCCCTGATTTACAGTCACTAGGCTGCTCCTTCACTCAGAGCCAAGATTTTGGAACCCTCAGCTCAGCGCGTAGATGTCAGAAAAGGAACTAGGGTGCTAAGAATTACTGGAAAGGAACAGCCCCTAAAACTGAGACTATCACAATGTTTCTCTATCAATCCATGGCTGCGCATTCCTCAGAGCACGATCTCAAGTTTATGTTCCCAGACAGCAAGTTAATCCTCTTCCCAACCTCAGAAAACATGAAGACTAGCCATACAGACAGAAGAGACAAGAACAACTGAGAAGAGCTGTCCCTGGAAGCTCAGTTCAGTCTGAGAGAGGTAAAGTGCCGATGACAGAATCTGTGGATGAATGAGGGCTGAAAAACGATGCCTTTCTCAGGAGCTTGTGGCTAAGGATTCAGAATGAGCTGTTAGCTTGCCAATAGCCTTTTCCCCAACAGCAAATCCCTCCAGGTAATAAACTGTCTCAGGATGCTTTGGGTCAAGGACCAGTACAAAGGGGAGAAGGGTCGAACAGAGCAGATCCAATTAGGACGTTCAAAATATATAAACAGCAGCTTACAATAACTCATCATGGTAAAGGACTTAAACTCACCAGAACAATCTAAGCCAAACAATGTCACAAAACGACACAGGGAGGCAGCTTAATAAAGAAGCATAAAAATGCACTGAGGAGACAGAGCAATGGTACAACTGTACCATGGATATTGTGCTGTTCTGATCACCCCATCTGAAAAAAGGCATAGGAGCACTAGAAACGGTACAGAGGAAGGCAGTAAATATGATAAAGGGGACAGAATGGCCTCCGGTGTAGAAAGACTGAACAGGTTAGGGCTCTTCAGCTTGGAAAAGAGATGACTGAGAGGGGATATGACAGAAGGTTAGAAAATCAGGAGTGGGGTGCAAAGGGTAGGTAAAGGACGGTTATTTACCCTTTCAAATAATATTAAAAGAAGGGAAAGATCATGAAACTGTCAGCAGATGTAAAGGAAATCATAGAAAGTATTGATTCACTCAGTACACAATCTGATCCAGAGGAGGTGGTCAAGGCAGCGAGCATAGAGGGGTTGCAAAGAGGTTTGGGCACATTCTATAAACAATGATTAGTCAGGTGGACTTGGTAAAAGTCACTGCTAGCCCTGAAAGGGAGTAACAAGAAACAGAGCTAATTTTTAGGATCTGCTGGGTATTAGTGTCTGATTTGGCCCCCATCAGAGACAGGATGCTGGGTAGGGATGTGCAGAGGGGCTGCATATGTTTCATTCAGTATTCATATTCGTCGGGGGGCAGATACATTGCATTCGGCAAAGGGGACCCCCCATCCGTTCATGCATTCCATTCTTATTCGTTCCGGCTAAAATTAAATTAACTATAACCCCCCACCCTCCTGACCCCCCCCCCCCCCCAAGACTTGCCAAAACTCCCTGGTGGTCCAGCGGGGGTCCGTGAGCCATCTCCTGCACTCATGCCGTCGGCTGCCGGTATTCAAAATAGCGCTGCTAGCCTTTGCCCTTACTATGTCACAGGGGCTACCGGTGCTATTGGTCAGCCCCTGTCACATGTTAGGAGCACAAGATGGCGCCGGCCGTCCATTGCTCCTACCATGTGACAGGGACCAACCAATGGCACCGGTAGCCCCTGTGACATAGTAAGGGCAAAGGCTATTGGCGCTATTTTGAATACCGGCAGCCGACGGCATAAGTGCAGGAGATGGCTCACGGACCCCCGCTGGTCCACCAGGGAGTTTTGGCAAGTCTTGGGGGAGGGGGGGGTCAGGATGGTGGGGGTTTTGTTTAAATTCGCTCCTTTAGGCGGCCAAATAATTCAGTGAAGATTCATTGTATTCGTGGGAAATCGCGATATGTTTCGCGACGCAACAAATACAACAAATAGAGCCCTATACATTGTGGATTGCCAATACATTGCAAACAAATGCACACCCCTAATGCTGGGCTAAGGGGATGTTGCAGTGACCCAGCTTGGCATATCTTGTGTTCTTATGCTTTTAAGTTAAAAAAATGAATGACCAGTTGTATTACACACTAATTTTCTATCATTGTGGGTATGGGAATTCCATATTTAAACCAAAACTAGTTCCATCCATGCCATGTTTTTTTTTTCTTTACCTCTAAACCCTCTTTCGACCACCTCTATATTCAGTATCTGTCAAATCATTCTCACTTATATTAAGGTGTAACTGTACCTGCTCCATGTTCCTCCTGCTCCTGCTTCCTCTTATTGACCTTTTCCAACCGTTATCATTCTAAGGGTCTGATTTACTAAGCTCCTTTCCTCCTAAACACAGGATAGAAATAAAAGGCTATTATTGGCAGGTGCCGATATTCTTGTTTTCTCAGATCCCTATGCAGGCAAAACTCTGAAATGGAGATAAATCCTGAATACAACAGAGAGCATCCAAGACCCATGCAGATATCACAAGGATACACAGAAAACATAAAAACAGCACAGAGAGCTGCAAAGTAGATACAGGAAATGTAATTGTTTAATTATAAATTGTAAGCTCTATAAAATGGTAATTTTATGTCATTTCAATGGATAAAACAGTGCTTTACCAATGGAAATGACCTACTATAAAATTATTGTTCTGTACCTGAGATGAGTTAGTGAGGAAATGATCTACATACAATAAATGATCCTTCCTTCTGCCTTAGTCATTCCAAAAAATAACAGCACAAGCAGCTTCACCATAACAGCTCTTACAACCTGTGTCTGAAGAATCATCAGACTGGGGAGTATTAGCCCAGGGTTTTCTGCAAACCCAAAGTCCTGATTCCATCACTTCCTTTCTTATCCAGCGGTTTCTGCATCTGTAGCATGAAGAGCCTGATGAGTCCGGAGTATTTACAGGCTTTAATAGAGCCATTTGGGATTTGATCCCTGGATACATCACAGAACATGTTTTTGTTTTCTGAATCTTGACTAAGATAATTGAGCTAACTCCTATACAGTTAATTGTTATTTGATTCATCCATGAAATGTTCTGATGTATGCTCTGTACGCTTCATATCTGATACTGTGCAAGATTTATTGAGTGGCTACTAAGACAGAATCAACACCCGAGATGCCTTTAAGAAAAATGGAACATTTTCAAGCAACTGCTGAGCAGCCAACACAACTAGTTGTAGGAGGTCAAAGTGGCAGAAAAAGCAGAATGCAAATTACATACATAAATTCAATTAAAAATGAAATAAATGGAAATATTCAGTCAGCCAGTGAGCTGAGGGGTTATTCAGAGAAAAGGGATGGGCAGAGGCAAAATGTTAATTTCATTTCATTGGACACCAGAATATATTGTATTTGTTTCCCATTAAAATCAAAGGGGGAAGCAATGCAGCCTATTTTGAGCATTACAATTTTGGTTTTCTAATCAGTTTATAATGAGATTTGTGTGTAGATGACAGCAGAAGGGGCAGAATACTCCAAGGCACCTGGACTGTGGCAAAGTGACATCAAAAGTGGCCTGAATAGCCTAATGCACTGTAAAAGGCAAAATTGTAGCAGCAGTGGCAGGAGGTATTCAAGCAACATCAGAGGGGCAAAGCAGCAGCAAGATGTCAAGAATACCCCAAGGCTTCAAAGGAGAGCACTGATAACATTGGCATGAATCCCCAAAGGCAGCACAGATGGGGCAAAGTGCACCAAGAGAGGCCTGAACATCCTAAGGCACCATGAATGGGAAACACAGCAGCAAAGGTGCAGAAATGTCCCCAGGCATTGAGATAGGGACAAAGAAGCACAAGGGGGCATGAAGACCAAATAACAGCATGAGAGAAGCAAGGCGAGCACCCTCTGGTGGGGATTCTGTGTATGGCAGCAAGGCAGAGAGGCAGTAAGACATGGCTATGCCACTGAATATCCTTGTGCAAGATGCTACTTACTGGATATGTTACATCCAACTAAGCCAGACCTACTCTATGACAGGTCTAATGTAACAGAATAAGTAGCACCGCCGTGATCTGCTCATTGCCCACTGACAGGTTATCTGGCTATTTAGTGGCCACTGAACTTAACTGGATATTCAGTGGCCACTAGATAGCTGGATAAGTTATACTTATCCGGATTATCTAGCGCTAATTGCCCTTTGAATATCTGCCTCATAGTGGCAGCAAGACCGCCAAGCTGTAGCATAAGGAGTATAGCAGCAAGGGAGGTTGGCAGGAAGTCCTCGCGAGTGTAGCATAAGGGCCACTGCAGCAAGGCAAAGTGCAAGCAAGACCCCGAGGTGCATCTTCAGGAGTGGGGCAGCTTTTATTTGATTGGTCCTCAGTCTTGTCTACTTGTTCTCTTCTTCTGTCTCAGCTCTGTCCTTGCTGTTACCTCTCTCAAGACCCCGAGGTGCATCTTCAGGAGTGGGTGTTGCGTTCGTGCCTGCTCTTTCCCTCGCTCCACCCTCTCTACCTTTGTGGCAACTCCCTTTGGGTCTGATGGACAGATGCTGCCGCAGCTTCTCCTCGCCATTTCTTCCTGGAGTCCCCGGGCAGGCCTGATGCTGCAGATCCGCCATGTTCCTGATGATGTAGGATGCGCTCGCGCGCTCCGAAGTTTGTACCAGCAACGGCATGAATCTCGGGGGCATCCTCCCGTAGTGACGTCATCTGCTTCCAATTCAAAAGGTCTTCGCTTACACTTACGAATCGAGTCAGCAAGGGATTGATTGTGGGGATCATCTCGACCCGCTTCATTCACCTGCTACTCTGCTTCCACGAACTTACCAGGGGTACCCGCTCCTCGGGGGCCCCGCTCTCTCTTGTTTTCAGATTGCTAAGTCAGGATCCAGTACTCGCTCCTCGAGAGCCTATGACCCTCAATGCTCAGAAGACTCCCTATTGCCTGGAAGCGATCGTAAACGTGAACATTGTGAGTTTCTATTCAGATTACCAATAGGAACCGGTACTCGCTCTTCGAAGGCCCATGTTCCTAGAACACTGAAGACTCTCTTCTGTCTAAGACACTATCACAGGTATGGAGACTGTGAGTTACGATTGCAGATAGGAGCCGGCACTCGCTCCACGAGGGCCTATGTTCCTAAAATCCTCCGAAGACTCTCTTCTATCTTCAGAAGCTATTGCATATCCATATCTTTGTGAGTTACTATTGCATATTGCCGATAGGAACCGGTACTCACCCCTCAAGGGCCCATGTTCCTAAAACCCTCCAAAGACTCTTCTCTATTTCAGAGGCTATCACATGCACAGATATTCTGAGTCCTTACTTCAGATTGCATATAGGAACCAGTACTCGCCTAGAGGCTCCTGTTCCTGAATATACTGAATACTCTCCATTACATAGAAGCCATTACAGAGATATACAATTGTGAGTGTACCATCTACTTCTGGTTATGTATCCAGCATACCCTGTCTACTCACTATCTGTAGTCTCTCTCTACAGCTCAGCAACCTAGAGATCGCAGTTCCAGTATCTGAGGGACTTCAGCCCTGCCGGGCACATCAGCTCACTACTGCCATCTCTGGTGTCCTACTACCTGTCTAATAAAGAACTATCTGTGTCTGTCTCCATACTCCAGCCTAGTCGGTGGTTCCTCTCAGAGTATCCTCCTGAGGGCGCTGTCATCTGCCATCGGCCCAAGGATTCACCAATTCCTATTAGAGTGCTCATTCCTCACACTTCAAGAGCTGAGCACAACTAACTGCTACCTTGCAGTCTTAACCTCAACTGTTGCTAACATTTCTTTCCTCAGGAACTGTATCATACAGATTGCTACTTCCAACAGGAACCATATAGTTACCCATAACAGTTTTCTATCTGATTGCAAACTCATAGCAGAGTCCACTAACAGACTTATAACTCCGCCTATGGAGTATCACAGATTGCTAGCTCCTCCCCTCTGGGGGAACAGATCAATATCAGATTGCTACTCCCTAGCAGATTGATATCAGAGTGCTAGCTCCTCCCCTATGAAGGCGCAGATTGCTAACAGATTGTTGACTCCTCCCCTTTGTAGGAGCAGATCAATAACATATTGCTGACTCCCTGCAAGATCCTTAACCAATTGCTGACTCCTCCCCTCTGGAGGAGCAGATCAATAACAGCGGGACAGCTTTACTTCGATTGGTCCTGTCTACTTACTCTCTTCTTCTGCCTCAGCTCTGTTCTTTCTGTTACCTCTCTCAAGACCCCAAGGTGCATCTTCAGGAGCAGGGCAGCTTTACTTCCATTGGTCTTCAGTCTTGTCTACTTGCTCTCTTCTTCTGAGTCAGCTCTGTCCTTGCTGTTACCTCTCTCAAGTCCCCGAGGTGCATCTTCAGGAGCGGGACAGCTTTACTTTGATTGGTCCTCAGTCTTGTCTAGTTCATCTCTTCTTCTGTCTCAGCTAAGGATGTGCAGAGGGACACCATACGTTGCATTCGGGATTCGTATTCGTTGGGGGGGCAGATACATTGCATTCGGCAAGGGGGGCCCCCGGTACGTACATGTGTTATTTCATATTCGTTCCCCAGCTAAAATTGAATTAAGTACAAACCCCCACCCTCCTGACCCCCCCCCTGACCATTGGCCCCTGTAACATAGTGAGGGCAAAGGCTATCGGCACCATTTTGAATACTGGCATGCGATGGCCTGAGTGCAGGAGGTCGCTCACGGACCCCCGCTGGACCCCCATGGACTTTTGACCAGCTTGGGGGGGCCTCCTGACCCCCACAAGACTTGCCAAAAGTCCAGCGGGGGTCCAGCGGGGGTCCGGGAGCGATCTCCTATGCTCGTGACGTTGGGGGACAGGAACCAAAATGGCGCCGGCGCTACCTTTGCCCTGTCATATGACAGGGCAAAGGTAGCGCTGGCGCCATTTCTATCAACGCACCCGTAGCCCGAGAGTGGAAGATCACACCGGGACCCTCCCACTGGACCCCAGGTAATTTAAGACATTTTGGGGGGGTTCGGGAGGGTGGGGGATTTATTTTAAAGGGCCGGGGTGGGTTTTAGGGTTGTTTTAGTGTGCCGGTTTTCCCACCCTCCCCCGATTTACGATTTACACGATATTTAAAAAAACAAAACCGCGACGATCCGATTCCCTCCCCCCCCAGCCAAAATCGATCGTTAAGACGATCAATCACACGACGATCCGATTTCCTCCCCCCCCATCCAAAATCGATCGTTAAGACGATCGATCACACGATTCACATCTCTACAAAATACTGGATAGCCCCCTTCTGATTGCTGGGCTTTTCTTTGCTTCTTAATTTGTTGAAATGAAAAAAGCTGGTAAGGAGTAGATATGTCTCAATTTAAGAATTGCTGCATATGATTAAGGATTTAATTTTATTTATTAGGTTTTTTTTTTTTTTAAATCTATAGTATTTTAAATTGTTAAATGGTTGATTAATGCTAGTGAATGACTAGTAGCAGGACTAAAATTAATCAATCAATATAAATCAGGGTTAATTCAATGTTATTTTAAGTGACTATTTTGAAGGCTTTCCTCCTAGAGGGAGGATAATTTATATAGCAAAAATGAGATAGGGGTGGATTGCAGGGTAGGAATCAAACTAGTGACTAGTTGCCCAGGAACCAGTCCTCTCACCTTTTTAGATAGTAAGTAATCTTTGCAAACTCACAATTCAAACACTGAGCATATCATTTCCACACAGGTTATAAAATAAGGTAGCACCTTTTCGTGCACCCATATACATACACACATATGGTCACACGTGAGCAGTTTTGAAAGTTATCCCATGAGGATAACTTTCAACATGTGCACGCACCCATATAAGGATGAGCAGATATCTACTCCTGTATTTTATAACTTGTACATATAAGATATACCCAGGTTATTACATACTCGTAAATGCACCCTGCAACATGTGCAGACATGTAAAAATGATGCATGAATACATTTTGCAATTATCTGGATAAATTCCAATTTATCCAGCTAAGTAGTGGCAAAGCCTTTGTTGAAGGACCTATTCAAAAGATTTTTGGAACTCCAACAGTATGATCACCTCTATCTATTTGTTCCTAGATCCCTCAAACAACTGTTGCGACCGTCGCTGCTCAACGCTCTCACTCCGCCCTCTTTACCTCTGTGGCAACTCCCTCTGGGTCTAATGGATGGCTGGCTGCCGTGGCGTCTCCAAGCCATCTCCCTCCGGCGTCCCCGGACCGGCTCGACGTTGCAGATCCGCCATGCTGCCTGAAGACCTAGGGGGCACGCGTGCGCTCTGATTGAAGTACCAGAGAGAGCGCGAACCTCAGGGCTGTCCCTCTGAGATGACGTCATCCGCTTCCAATATTTAAAGGTCTCTATTTCGCTAACAAATTGAGTTAGCAAGGACTCGCTTCGGCTGTCCAAGCTACTCTGCCTTGGGGATTGCTTCGGCTACACCTCCCAAGCTACTCTGCCTCCTCGGACTTACCAGAGATACCCACTTCTCGGGGGCCTCACTCTTTTTCTTTCTTTCGGATTACAGATAGGAACTGGTACTCGCTCCTCGAGGGCTCATGTTCCTGGACACTGAAGATTTGCTACTGCTTGGAAGCTATCGCTGCTACAAACAATTGTGAATTTCCATCACTCTCTCAGAGCTTTCCCTGGAACCAGGTACTCGCTCCTCGAGGGTCTAACCTTTCCAGCTCCTGAGCTTCCTTGAGACCTTATGTGAGTTTTGTCATCTAGTTCTGTTCATGAACTCTGACTACTCTGCCTACTCACTTTCTACAGTTTCTCAACAGCTCAGCCATCCTGGGATCGCTGTTCCAGTACTTGAAGGACTACAGCCCTGCCGGGCATATCAGCTCACTACTGCCACCTCTGGTGGTTTCAAAAACCTGTTTAATAAAAGAGCTAATGTGTGTCTGTCTCCATACTCAAGCCTGGCCGATGGTCCCTCTCGGGATATCCTCCCGGGGGCATGGTTATCTGCCACTGGCCCAGGGATCCACCCACAACTATATCAGATTCTTTACAGATTGCTACTCCTTAGCAAGCCAATATCTGAGACACTACAAGAATGCTGGCTCCTCCTCCTTTAGGAGCCATTACATCATATTGCTACCTCACAGCTCCATCACAGAGCTTTCCTAACAGATTGCTAACTCCTAGCATCAGATCCATTACATCAGATTGCTAACTCCTAGCAGATTTACATCAACAACTCCAATAGATTATTCAATGCATGGCCTAAGTCAAATTACACTGGGCAACAATGAAAGTGTTACTGACCTAAAAAGGTCCTACTCTGTAGTATCTTGATGTGCTGAACACAAATATGACCATAAAAAGTTTTTATTGCTCTTATTTTGAAGATATTTAATATAGTTCACTTTCTATGTTTAGTCATGTAAATGTATCCAGTAGGACTGTAAATAAGCCTAGAATGATGTAATATTGCATAATACCATCATGCACACATCATCCAGAGTTTATTACTTCATTTTCTGATGCAATGCAGTTCTACTGCCATGCTGCTGCTGAGTAAGCTGACGTCAGCAGTGTACTATATGAAGCCCAGTCAAACAGGGTGAGCATTTGAAATATTCATGCCTGCGTTCCACAATTTTTCTTTCACCAAAAATATCTAGAGTTCATTCTTTCATTTTTCTAGGGCCTTATTCATGGTTAAAAATAGCATGTCTCTATATTGAACTGATTATGTCTGTGGGCTCATGGCTGAGTTAAAGATATTCTGAATAAAATACCCCTAGTGGGAAGAGATAACTGTAACAACAGAAATTTAACAGAGCTTCTACATCTTTGGCAGGAAAAACTGATTGTGTTTCCAGATTGCAGGACGTGCAGTCCTTAAAACAAAAAGTAGCTGGTTCTGCGTCCAGCTGAAATGGCCACCTAAATTCAATGCCTTTGGAATGTTCCCCAGCAAACTAAATTGAGAAATGTTACCTATAATGCAATCAGTCCTGAGTCAGTAGGCTCTTCATTCCAGAGATGCAGGAACATTTGACCAAGAAGGTAAGATATAGGATCAGATCTTTCTTTATTTTAGATTGGAATATGTTCAAATATTCTACAATATGAATCCGATATTATATTCCGAAGCTCTTAGGGTGAATTCTCTTGACGCGATATTCACTGTTATTGTAAAAGTGATACAAAAATGATCTATAGGAACTAGATGATCTATAGGAACTAGTTCATTTCTTGACTACTTCATAAGCAGGTATGACAATGAATGTGTCTCCTTTTGATCTAAACCAGTGAAAATTATTTAAAATATGCTTTAGGATTTTTTTTTTTTTTTACTAATGTCCTGGGGTAGATGGCAAGTTGATTCTATCACTCCAAAAATCATGAGAATTGGGTTAGGATTAGAGAGGCTACAATATGTCTCACATCTGACCCAGAAAACAGTCAACACAATGCCAGCACACATCAGCAACTTAAAATTATAGAGGGGAAGGAAAGTGAAGTGGTTCATAGGTCATGCAATCATTTCTAATCTCCTAAAATGAATTGCGGACAGACAAACAGATTGAATGTTTTATTAAACAGTATATGGAACCACCAGAGGTGGCAGTATGGAGAAGAAAATACCCAGACGCCTCTGCTGTTCTTTGGCCTGTCAGAGCTGAATGAACTCTGAGTGACTTTCTGAGCATGACTTGCAGAATGTCCCTGAGCCGGTAGACAAGCTGGCACCAGAAAGGTGAGCCTAGTCATTGGGTCACAAAGGAGAAACCAACGGCGGGAGCTTCAGGCACTATTCTGTTGAAATCTCACTGGACAAGATAATTAACAGAACAAAAGGATTATCTGGAGAGTGAGGGCAAATGGGCTACTTCTGGGAAGACTGGTCAGGGCAGTTCAGGGATTGGTTTTCATGTCAACAGCATGATGTGACTCTGTAAATGAGTCTTTGGGCAGTCACGTAAGTCTAGAAGTTTCAACAATACTGTATGTTTAACTATAAAAGAAGGGTCACTTCCTGTATTCAATGAGATGCTGGTCAGTTTTGAAAGACTAAGGGCACCCAGTATCCAGCATCTCCCAAGAACACTTATAATGCCAAATAAAATATACTTTATACCTTTTACTGAGTCTAAGTGTTCTTGTGTCCCTGGCCCTCAGTACAGAATATTATGTACAAGAGCCCGGCTGGGCGTGTCTCTCACAGGATGCTGGAACAGCGGATCCTCTGTAGGCAGTGCTGTAGTGCAACAGAAACTGAGAGTTATGAGCTCACAGTAGAATTAGCATTCAGATTCCCAAGTAGAATAGGAGAGCTCTGAGACAGGGAGAGCAGGCCCTCGAGTTGCGAGTACCTGATCCCTTAGAGCAGGGAGACTCAGTAGCGTTGTACTCACTAGCAGTAGCAGAGATTCCACTAGACGAGAGGTCTGGCACCGGAGCAGAGGGCAGACCCTCGAGGAGCGAGTACCTGATTCCGGCGAAGCAGTACTGTAGAGAGAGATATGTTTTCTGTACTCACAGATGGTGACTGTAGTTAGTTCTTCCAAGTAGAAGATAGAGGTTGCAGGCAGTGACACAGGGAACATGGGCTCTCGAGGAGCGAGTACCGGTCTCCTGATAGCACCTGAAAGAAGCAGAGAGGCCCCCGAGGAGCGGGTTCCCGTTAGTGACCCTGAAGGGTAGTAAGAGTTCCAGTAGAGCTGGAGTGGTAGAGTAGCTTAGGAACAGAGAGTGAATCCCATCCGTACGAATCCTGTTGCTAAATCAACGAGCTAGCAAATGTGGTAGGCAGATATACCCTGGAGTCGTGATGTCAGAACAGGGGGACGCCACTGAGGTTCGTGTGAACGTGGAAATAAAGCTGAGGGTGGCATGCGCGCGTGCACTCTCGAGGTACCTTGAAGGAGAATGGCAGGAGGTAGCACCATAGCTGGTCCAGGGACACTGGAGAGGTCGGCAAGCAGACGCCGCAGTGGCCATCAGTCCAAGGTGAGCGGAAAGAGCTACAAGTAGAGAGGTGTAGGCGAGGAGAAGCTGTCGAAGACCGATGGACGCAACAGTAGGACTGGACTTTATAGATCAGTACTCTCTGCTCATTTTCTATTCCATGGACTACTTCTAGCTGTATTAAAAACAAAAAGTATGACCTTTCCATTAGAAATTTCAATGAGAATACACACTTTCCACATTGGTTCTCATTGATCATCAATGACTAGATTATGGTTTCCAACTGACTCCAGGTATTCATGTCAGCTTGATCCAGTCCTGGTTTTATTCCCCTGCATGCAGATATTTATAGTCTTATTTTTCTTAGGAAATGCAATAGGGAAATCAAAATAAATCCTAGCATGCAAAGGGGTAAAACCAGGACTGGATCAACCTGTCCTGAAAATTTGGAGCCAGTTGGCAACCCTAGACGTGATAGACTTAATTTAGCTGATACAGATCAGTAAAGACAATGTATAACCAAAGCACCCAGTCTTTCAAGCCCAATATCCTTTCCTTCTTCATAAAAATAAATCCCAAGTTTAGCAGTCGAGGCTCCCAACCCTTCTTTCTGCTTTCCCTACCTCAAAAGATTCCCCTAGTGAGGTGGCAAAGTTTCCCTCCCTGAAACCCCCAAAAGTGAAACATTATGTAAATTATTAGGGACTTTTATTTTCAGTTTTCATTTTATTGTTCCTGGGAATTTCAATGTTACAACAAAAAAATTAGTGGAAAAATTGCTTTCCCAATAATGTTCTCCTTTTTCTTATAACAGAGCCATTTTTTGCACTGATATTTTTGTTATTACATTGAAATTCTCAGGAACAATAAAATAAACACTGAAAATGAAGGTCCCTATCAATTTTCTATCTCTTGATGAGTTCCTCAGATATTGTGGGGTGAATTCAGCAGTTTATGCTGCAGAAACCCAAATGCTTAAAGACCTCAAAGAGGAATAAAGCAGCACCACATCCTGAGCCTATTTCTCTTTCTTTCTCTTTACCTCTCATTCTTTCACTGTTGGCACAGATTACAAAGGTCTTCCCAAAAGATATCAGGCACTAATGCTATCTTAGAAGACACAAGTCCATACATTTTACACAATATCACTAATAAATTAAACAGAACATTTATCAAATTATTTCATGGATGTATTAATGAGAACATAATTATTCTTTGGTGTTACAAAACAAAAACATGGCCTGTGTGTCCAGGGATCTGATCCCAAAAGGACCTATGAATGAATAAATACTCCTGGCTCATCAGGCGGTTCATGTCACAGGGACAGGAACCATTGGTGCAAAAGGTAAGTGATGGGATCAGATCTTTCTTTATTTTACACTATTATTTGTACTAATGCTCTCCAGTATGATGCAGAGTCAGACATATTCTCAGAAACTCTTACGGTAAATGTTCTTTATCATGAAATTCTTTGATATGTTGTAAAACTGATGTGGGGATGATCTGTTGCAACTTGACTAATTCATCACCAGCTGCAGACAAAAATGTTTCTTTCCCCTTGTGATCAAAACCAATGCAAAATGCACCATAAGGTGCTTTGATTTTTTTTTATAATGTCTTTGGAATAGCTGATGAGTAGATTATTAGAATCAGATCTGGGAATAAGAGCTAAGATATGAAACTATGCTTCCCGATGGCTGACAACTGAACCCCAACAGCACACACTGTATGCACTCATCAGCAGCTTAGGATACAAAAGGGAAGTGGCTCGCTGACTATACAATGATTTTATATCTCATGTAAAAGCAGTATAGTATCTGGAATTATAGTTATATAAAAGGTGATTACATTAAGAAAGGAAGCCTTTTCAGATTTCTGGATAAGAATCCATTTGTTATAAGTTGATGCCTATCAGAAAAGAAGACAGGAGTCGGGTGACACCTTACAGACTAATCAATTTATTGAAACCTTAGGTGCCACCCAACGCCTGCCATGTTTGCTACTCCAGACTAACACGGCTCTCCTTCTGAAGATTTTTACTGAAAAGAGAAACATTCAGTGCCTTAAGCACAATTTATTAGGGATGTGAATCGTGTCCTCGATCGTCTTAACGATCGATTTCGGCTGGGAGGGGGAGGGAATCGTATTGTTGCCGTTTGGGGGGTAAAATATCGTGAATCGTGAAAAAAGTGAAAAATCGTTAAAAAATTGAAAAATCGAAAAACCGGCACATTAAAACCCCCTAAAACCCACCCCCGACCCTTTAAATTAAATCCCCCACCCTCCCGAACCCCCCCCAAATAACTTAAATAACCTGCGGGTCCAGCGGCGGTCCGGAACGGCAGCGGTCCGGAACGGGCTCCTGCTCCTGCATCTTGTCGTCTTCGGCCGGCGCCATTTTCCAAAATGGCGCCGAAAAATGGCGGCGGCCATAGACGAAAAAGATTGGACGGCAGGAGGTCCTTCCGGACCCCCGCTGGACTTTTGGCAAGTCTCGTGGGGGTCAGGAGGCCCCCCACAAGCTGGCCAAAAGTTCCTGGAGGTCCAGCGGGGGTCAGGGAGCGATTTCCCGCCGCGAATCGTTTTCGTACGGAAAATGGCGCCGGCAGGAGATCGACTGCAGGAGGTCGTTCAGCGAGGCGCCGGAACCCTCGCTGAACGACCTCCTGCAGTCGATCTCCTGCCGGCGCCATTTTCCGTACGGAAAATGGCGCCGGCCATACGCGTATGGCCGGCGCCATTTTCGTACGTACGAAAACGATTCGCAGCGGGAAATCGCTCCCTGACCCCCGCTGGACCTCCAGGAACTTTTGGCCAGCTTGTGGGGGGCCTCCTGACCCCCACGAGACTTGCCAAAAGTCCAGCGGGGGTCCGGAAGGACCTCCTGCCGTCCAATCTTTTTCGTCTATGGCCGCCGCCATTTTTCGGCGCCATTTTGGAAAATGGCGCCGGCCGAAGACGACAAGATGCAGGAGCAGGAGCCCGTTCCGGACCGCTGCCGTTCCGGACCGCCGCTGGACCCGCAGGTTATTTAAGTTATTTGGGGGCGGTTCGGGAGGGTGGGGGATTTAATTTAAAGGGTCGGGGGTGGGTTTTAGGGGGTTTTAGTGTGCCGGCTCACGATTCTAACGATTTATAACGATAAATCGTTAGAATCTGTATTGTATTGTGTTCCATAACGGTTTAAGACGATATTAAAATTATCGGACGATAATTTTAATCGTCCTAAAACGATTCACATCCCTACAATTTATTTAATATTCAGTTATCTGGTGACGCAGACACAGAAGAGGAGATGCAGCCACTGGACAGAGAAGCTCAGTGAATTCTGGGACTCTGCATGGTTTTTAGATTGCGTCAGGGACACGCTCAGGTAAAATCAGAGAGATCTAGTGATGCTCTGCAACCGATCAATCTATCCTGCCAGGACTATTGCTATTGAGTTGGGTGTAATGTTTCCTATTGAATCATCTAGAGTACAGGAGACTGGTTACATTAACACTGGGGAGTGGGATTCCCTTGCACAACATTGTAACCTCTATGGGCCTCATTTTCAAAAGCATTTGCACACATAAAATTAGGTTTTACAAGTGTAAATGAACTTTACCCATGTAAGTGGGCTTTTGAAAATTGCTGCAATATGTGCCATTGAAATGTCAATAGGATTTACCTGTGTAAGTGCACTGAGGGGCCGATGCAAGAAAAAGCGCGGAAAGTGGGCACTGAAAATTCAGCGCCCGCTTTCTTAACACACACATGGCACCCGCAAGGGGGGCTCCATTCTATATTGTAATTAGGGGGTCACATTAGCAAGGAGGCGCTAGTGTCACTTGCATTCCCCGAGAGCCTCCTTGCTACACGAACCCGCGGTGGCTGTCGGTTACGAAAAACAGCACCAGTAAACTCGGTGCCAGTAATGAAAATGGACGCCGAGTTTACCGGTCTTCCTAACTTGGCGTTCTGCCGAGGTATTATTTTGTCTTTTTTTTTTACTTAAGAAGTACAGAAATGCAGTTTTTTCTGCTTTTCTGTACTTCTTTTACATGCGCTCAGCTATAGACGCCTGCTCCATAATTAAGAGCTAAATGTGCGTCTGAGATGCACACTTTTGTTTTGGGAATACAGAGTGAATGAGGAATAGCCTCACTGACGTGCAGGTGATGAGCACTAATGCATTCACTCCGCGTTGGACGCTCGTTAAATAGGCGCTAATCCCCTCTATTGCATTAGGGGCTGGATTAGCCTATTTAACCTGCGTCTGACTGCAGGTTATACAGTGCGCTTGGCTGAGTGCACTGTATTGCATCGGCCCCTTTGTAGCCTAAATGGAGTTTGAACATTGCTACAATAGTATGTTATATTTAAACATTCACCTTATGCTTTCATTCACTTGAGTCATCAGGTGAATGCCTTTGTGAAACAGTTTTGCAGGAGACAAACCAAAAATCCCCCAATCCAACAGTTGTTTCAATAATGCCCAAAGACAATTAATTGCTTTCTGTAAAAGGAAATGATTTAAGAATTGAACATTCATAGCTGTGTCATCTGGTGCCTCAGAATTTATGCTTCATCCTCCGAGAGGAGTCCTGAGACCACAATCTATTACAATGATGGTATTTACAACAGAAACTCCTGAGCATACCCTGGCAATTTATAATTTACCATTGTGCTAAGTCAGACACCAGGGAGCTAATAAGAAAGACTCCTTCAGAAAGTTAATAACTTTATTTTAGTATCAGCAATGAAAACTTCAGATTATTCAAAATATCACTTGACTTTCTGCTCACTTTATTGTCCAGTTGTCATTGATATAAAAATCTATACATTTCCAGATTTATTTCACAGACAAAGATCCATATTCCTGTCTCCTCATGCATTCAGTTTACTATTGCTCTTCCGATATCCACTCATCAGTGGTCAGTGCTGTATTCCAGATTGACGTTTGAGTCTGAATGTCTAACGGGGATCTGAGGGAAAACTGCTCCTCAGCTGTGTCCTACTTATTCATTTTATACAGAGGACATTTTTCAAGGGAATTATTATGGAAAAAATGGTGTTTATCTGGGGTGGAAAAAATAAAGATTTACAATTGTTCTTCCAGCAGCACAGGGCAGAGGATGCAGGCTGTCAGCAATGCATTTAATTTGACCCACAGGGAAAAGGGGCAAAGCTGTGATGGCTCTGAGCAGGCTCACGAGGTAAGCACAGGGTTTTTAAGGCAGGTACAGAAATAACCCCTGCTATACAGCTGCCATGGAATTTACAAGAGAGATTCCTTGGAGGGGGGTCACTGTCAACATCATCCTGCAGGACTTTGGGTCCATGTAACTCTTTGTAAGGGACTCATTGTTTAATTTTATCTTCCTGCAGGACTTTGGGTCCATGTAACTCTTTGTAAGGACTCATGTTTAATTTTATCATCCTGCAGGACTTTGGGTCCATGTAACTCTCTGTAAGTGACTCATTTAATTTTATCATCCTGCAGGACTTTGGGTCCATGTAACTCTCTGTAAGTGACTCATTATTTAATTTTATCATCCTGCAGGACCTTGGATCCATGTAACTCTCTGTAAGTGACTCATTATTTAATTTTATCATCCTGCAGGACTTTGGGTCCATGTAACTCTCTGTAAGTGACTCATTATTTAATTTTATCATCCTGCAGGACTTGGGTCCATGTAACTCTCTGTAAGTGACTCTTATTTAATTTTATCATCCTACAGGACTTGGGTCCATGTAACTCTCTGTAAGTGACTCATTGTTTAATTTTATCATCCTGCAGGACTTTGGGTCCATGTAACTCTGTACGTGACTCATTGTTTAATTTTGCATGTGTCTTATTATTGTCCATGGGGTTTCCATAGCAGGCATGCCTGCTGTGATATTAAGAGGAGATATTCCCATGGACGTGTTCAGGTCAAAGGAGGACAATTGTCTGTAGATGGCATCTAGATGTGCAGTTTCCATTACAAATAAATAATTATCCTCAGAAAATACAGCATAAATGTCTGAAGATACTCTGAACTCACTGCAATTTTCACAGCGAAAGTGCTTTTGCTGTGAAAATTGGAGTAAGTAGTACAGCCAAGAGGTGTCCCCAGACTCCACTGCTGTCCTAGAATTTTGAATATTGCATCTTAAATGTGTCAATCTTCATCCACGTGATCCACTAACACAGAAGAGTGATCAGGCTATATCCGTTATATGTTCTACACAGATAAAATGCATGGTTAACCCTCCATTGGCGTGCACTCTTTCACAAAAGGCAATCTTTTTCTGCTTATAAAAGGGGGGAGTTAGATTGGGCAGTGAAAGGACACATTTAGGCACATAATTTGTATTTGGGGCAGCTTCATTCCTTTGCTTGCCAAAACATTTCAAAGGGAAACATCTTCAGGGTGTTTTCTTTAAAAATGAGATTCTGGGTCTCAATGTTGCAGATTTCTCAAGGGCCTATGAACTCTGCACAAAAAGCTGAATATATGCTTTTCCCATTTCAAAAAGATAAGAGTAATGCCCAAGAGAAGCAAAAATCTAAAGTCCAATAAAAAAAACCCCACATCTTTCCACACTTAGGGATGGACACTGGGGAGAAACAAAATAGGAAATGAGACAAAATTTCCTATTTCATTTCATTTCATTCTCAAAGCAAAATGATTGGAAATCCGTTGAAAATCTTTCAGTTTTCATGTTTTATTTTGAAAACAATAGGAACTAGGCCCAGGGCCAAAGCCAGGTCCTGACTCGAAGGCCTCAGCCTGGTCCAGAGACTGGGTCCTGGTGCCAGGGTTTTGATCCAGAACCTGGGGTCTGGCCTGGGGCCTGGCTGAGAGATCAGCGCAAGAACCCGGTCTCTGGACCAGGCCATGGTGTCAGTCTGAGGCCCAGGCAGTGGGACACAACCTCTGGGACAGGTACAGGATTGGGCTTGGGTTCAGGCCGAAGCTCTGGCATCAGATCTGGTCTCCAGACTGGGCTGCAATGTTGGGCCTGTATTCAGGCTGAGACCCTATCATTGGGGACCAGGTCTCCAGACCAGGTCATGGTATCAGGCCTGGGCCCGGGCCATGGACTATGTCAAGGCCCAGTTTTGGGTCCAGGCCTTGAATCATGGGCCTTGCTTAAGGCCTAGACTGAGGTCCCAGCAACCTACTGCCACCTAGGCCTGCGCAAAGCCGAGGCTTCAGTCTGAGCCAATTCCTTGGTATTCAATCCCTCAATACAGGATAAGTGGGGGAAAGTTGTATTCTGGCTCTGATATTTATTTGGATGGAAAGATGGGTGGGGTGATGAGTGGCCTCGAAGGCCCAATTTCTTTTTCTTTACCTTTTGTTATTTGTTTTAAAGTTTATTTCATTTTTTTAAACTAAATACATGAAATAAACATTAGACAAAATAAAATTCATGGGAAATCAAACCTCCAAAAATGAAATGAAAAACAAAACAAATCTTTTCTTTTTCCCACCTCTAATAGAAATGATTTTCTTATACTTGGTCCTGGTTCCATTGATTTTTTACTTCAGCATTTTTAGAAATATTCTGTGATGTCATTTTTCAGACTTTGAATTGCTTAAATTGGGTTCATTTTTTGCTATTCTTTTGATTCTTCTCTCATTAGGTCTCCATGAAGCTTGAAACCAGGGAACCAGGAAACCACTCCAGTGTGACAGAATTCCTGATCCTGGGGTTCTCGGAGTTCCCAGAGCTGCAGCTCCCTCTCTTCACTCTCTTCTCTTTCCTCTACCTGATGGCCATGCTGGGGAACCTCCTCATTATTTGCATAGTATGTGCTGATCCACACCTGCACTCCCCCATGTATTTCTTCTTGGCTAACTTATCTGTCCTAGATATCTGCTCTTTGACCAACATCATGCCAAAACTGCTGGCAATCCTATCAAACAATGGTAACATATCATTCAGTGGATGCATCCTGCAGATGCAGTGCTATATGATGTTTCTAGGAATAGAATGTACCCTTCTCACTTCCATGGCCTATGATCGATATGTTGCAATATGCAATCCCCTGCATTATACCATTATCATGAATAAGAGGGTCTGTGCTTTTCTGGCAGCAGCCTCATGGTTGACAGGTTCAATAGAGGTACTGTCATTATATCCCAGTTTTCTTTCTGTGACTCCAATGTAATCAATCACTTCTTCTGTGAAACTGAAGAATTGATGAAACTTTCCTGCACAGACACATCTTTCACTCTAATTATGACTTTTGCTGAAGGGATCTTTGCAACTTGCACCCCATTTCTCCTAACTCTGACATCTTATGTGTTCATCATCTCCACCATCCTGAAAATCCGTTCTAAGGAAGGGAAAAGCAAGGCCTTCTCCACCTGCTCCTCCCATCTTACAGTCATCTTTCTGTTATATGGGACTATAATAGGAGTGTATATGAATCCTGAGACAGGGGACTCTACTAAATCAAACAAGCTGCCTACTGCAATGTGTGTAGTCACTCTCCCACTCTTAAACCCCCTGATATACAGCTTGAGAAGCAAGGAGTTAAAAGGGACCCTGAAGAAAGCCTTCAGCAGGAAGTCAACATTTATGAGACATTAACATTTTTAAAATACCTGTTCAACCTTGGATTCTAAAGACTTTCCTAGGAATACAGGAAATTTACTTTCTAAAGCTGGAACCGCACACATATTTCTTGGAGAAAGTTCATAACCCAAGACTTGCCTGAAATATTTTATCTCTGAGAGTATAGATTTTTATTGCCCAATAAATAGATTGTTCTCTTTTTTATGCTCTCACCAACCCAAAAAAAACAATCTTGTAGCATAGTAAATGGCTACCATTAATATATTTTGCTTCTAGAATTAGGTAAATCATAACAGGCAGGAAACAGCATTATTAGAATTCAGAAACAATAAGTTCCTATGCCCAAAATACTTATCAGTGTGGGCCTGAGACACTTGGAGATGAAGTGGTTTGAAGGAATGTCAGTGGGAGAAGTGGGATTTAAATCCTGCTGACCCTGGTTGTTTGCTTATCATTATAATCATTAATCTACCTCTGCTCTGAGCATTAAATCATTCACCAAGATATCCGAGAACCTAGCTGGGTTTTTAAGGACGCATGGTTTTTGTGGGATTAAGATCCCTGACATTGCCTGAACCCAGGGTCTTAGTCGTGCTTAAAGCAGAATCATTAAACATTAATTATTTGATAGCTCTTTTTATCAACAGAAGCTCTGCTTTCAAACATTGTGTTTCCCAGCTCCATCGTATTTCCTGAGATTGTAGAATCAGTTTACCCAAGGCAGCCTGATCTTGCTTTCTTTCCCTTGCCATGAAGCACCTGAACAGTTTTCTCATTCCATTTCAATTCCCTGCATCATTATTTTCATTAACAAATGTTCCTAGATAGGCTACAGTCAGTCTGTTTAGATATTTTCTTTCTGGCAGTATAAATGTTGGCTCATGCCTTTAATTTTTATTTTTTTTCCATTTATTAAAATACTTATCATCCATCTATATTGGAAAAACCATACTAAGTAAATTACAGCACATAAACAGGAAATACATCTAACTGATTGCATTAAATATTCACAAAACAAATACCAATCTTACATTATACCTAAAATGTATAGCCTGGCAGGTTTTGCCTTTGCTGCTGTGAAGTCATCTTAGAGACTAATTATTTTTTGCAAAATCAAAATCCCTTCCTTGTGTGCACCTGATGATCAGTTTATGCCGGCACGTTGGCAAGCTTTGAGTGGGGGGGGGGTCAGGAGGCCCCCCCCAAGCTGGCCAAAAGTTCCTTTTGAGCCCAACGAGGGGTCGGGAGCGAACCCGAGGGGAATCACGTGACGCCGCGTCACTCCGACTTGACGCTGACGTCACGTGCTCCTTGAAAAGGAGTTCAGGAATGGCGTCCTGACCCCGCGGGACACCAGGGAGTTTTGGTAAGCTCTTGGGGGGGGGGTGTGGGATTAAGGCGGGTGAGGGGTTTAAATTTTTTATTTGCACATATGGACATAGACTCAACTTATGGAATTCTCCTATTTCCATATTGACCGCAAATGGGACCCCCCTTTCGACTTATGGACTTATGAACTTAAAACTTTTGGTCTGCACATCCCTACTAAATTTGGCTTTCCAGAACCCTCCCCTCCCACATTTTCCTATGGACGGACAGGCACAGCAATACAGGACAGTCCCACCTAGGGACATAAGGGCCTGGATGGAGAGGCCACAGCAATACAGGACAGAGTCAATCCCACCTATGGACATAAGGCCTTATTGGACAAGCACAACAATCAAGGTCAAACACTTGTAGGAACATAAGGCCTGCATTGACAGGCACAGCAATCGAGGTCAAACCCTTGTACGAACAAAATGCCTGGATGGACAGGCACATCAATCAAGGTCAAACCCTTGTAGGACCATATGGCCTGGACGGACAGGCACAGCAATCGAGGTCAAACACTTGTAGGGACATAAGGCCTGGACGGACAGGCACAGCAATCGAGGTCAAACACTTGTAGGGAGATAAGACCTGGACGAACAGGCAAAGCAGTCAAAGGACAGAGGTGAATCCTAGTAGCGACATAAGGCCTTGACAGACAGGCACAGAAATCAAGGTCAAATCCTTGTAGGGACATAAGGCCTGGACGGACAGGCAAAGCAATTGAGGACAGAGATGAATCCCACGTAGGGACATAAGGCCTGGATGGACACGCACAGTAATACAGGACAGAGTCAATCCTACCTAGGGCATAAGGCCTGGATGGACAGGCACAGCAGTCGAGTTCAAACCCTTGTAGGAACATAAGGCCTGGATGAACAGGTACAGTAATACAGGACAGAGTCAATCCCACCTAGGGCATAATGACTTGACGGACAGGCACAGCAGTTGAGGACAGAGTCAATCCCACATAGGGACATAAGGCCTGGACAGACAGGCACAGCAATACAGGACAGAGTCAATACCACCTTTGGACATAAGGCTTGGATGGACAGGCACAATAATCAAGGTCAAACACTTGTAGGAACATAAGGCCTGGATGGACAGGCCACAGCAATCGAGGTCAAACCCTTGTAGGAACATAAGGCCTGGACGGACAGGCTTCAGCAGTCGAGGACAGAGGTATATCCCATGTAGGGACATAAGGCCTGGATGGACAGGCAAAGCAATTGAGGACAGAGATGAATCCCATGTAGGGACATAAGGCCTGGATGGACACGCACAGTAATAACAGGACAGAGTCATTCCTACCTAGGGCATAAGGCCAGGATGGACAGGCACAGCAGTCGAGGTCAAACCCTTGTAGGAACATAAGGCCTGGATGAACAGGTACAGCAATACAGGACAGAGTCAATCCCACCTAGGGACATAATGGCTGGACGACAGGCACAGCAGTTGAGGACAGAGTCAATCTCACATAGGGACATAAGGCCTGGACAGACAGGCACAGCAATACAGGAGAGAGTTAATACCACCTTTGGACATAAGGCTTGGATGGACAGGCACAGCAATCAAGGTCAAACACTTGTAGGAACATAAGGCCCGGATGGACAGGCACTGCAATCAAAGTCAAACACTTGTAGGAACATAAGGCCTGGACGGAGAGGCACAGCAATCGACATAATGCCTGGATGGACAGGCACAGCAATCGTGGACAGTGGTGAATCCCACGTAGGGTAATAAGGCCCGGACGGACAGGCACAGCAATCGAGGTCAAACACTTATAGGGACATAAGGCCTGGACTCACAGGCAAAGTAGTCGAGGACAGAGGTGAATCCCACGTAGGGACATAAGGCCTGGAAGGACAGGCACAACAATTGAGGTCAAACACTTGTAGGAACATAAGGCCCGGATGGACAGGCACTGCAATCAAAGTCAAACACTTGTAGGAACATAAGGCCTGGACGGAGAGGCACAGCAATCGAAAACAGAGCTGAATCCCATGTATGGACATAAGGCCTGGACGGACAGGCACAGCAATCGAGGTCAAACACTTGTAGGGACATAAGGCCTGGATGAACAGGCAAAGCAGTCAATGACAAAGGGTGAATCCTATATAGTGACATAAGGCCTGTATGGACAGGCACAGTGTTTGAGGTCAGGCCCTTGTAGGGACGCATGGCCTGGACAGTGGATGGACAGGCACAGCATTTGAGGTAAGGCCCTTTTAGGGTCGAATGGCCTGGACAGTGGACGGTCAGGCACAAACGTTTCAGGTCAGGTACATGTGGTACAGTGCTTATACTATCTGGAGCATAGGCGGCAGTTGGAGCTGCAGCTAGGCTTTCAATTGCTTTTATTCATATTGCCTTTCAAATGGAATTTTGGAAACCCAAGCAAAGTCAGGTTTACTGTCAAAAACACTAGCATTTTCATCAACTCTGGTGCCAGCCTTGAGCGTTGAGGGCTCATGATATCCCCTGTCTTTGAAAAGTCACAGTCACTGGGCACACTGGTTTGGACATGACAGATATCGTTGAGCCACTTTGGCTAGGTGTGGCCAGACAGTGGACGTGTGTGCCCAATATGCCAGCGGATCTGTCTGCATGTTCTCTGTCGTCTCTGAGTGATACCGTGTCTTTGGCAGCTGTGCTGGTGTCTCCTTTGCTTGGGCTGGCTAAGAGTTACTCATACCAGCTGCTTTCTCTCTCGCCTATTGCACAACAGATGAATCTTTATGGGCAAGATGCCTTTGGAGTTCTGGAGGAGGTACTATCTGTCGCTGACACAGTGCTGCTCCTGCTTGAGCTAGCAGCACAACTCTCTGAAGTGCCCGCTGTTTCCAACTCTGCTTCACGCCTAATCTGTCTCTGCCTTTGGTGCTCCTGTTCACGGACTTTTGCTATCAGCAGGTCCTTCACCAATAAGAGACAATCGTACTTGACATTCGAGAAGTGCAGTGTCTGTCCTGCAGTGCCTTCCATGACTCCTTTCCAGGATAGAGCCTGGGGATCATTGATCCATTTGCAGTCTCATATCTTCTGCCTTGCTGCCATCAAAGCAGTGATGAGGAATTCCAATATATAGAATAGAACTGTAATTTAACATTTAGGGAAAGGGGGAAGGGAAGAAAGAGGAAAGGACTGCTTGGGGATGGAGGGAGGACTGGAACTAGAATTGGTGTTCATTTAAATGTGCTGCTTAAATATATAGGCAAATGTTCCATTGCTCTAATCACAATTTAAAGTAACAATCAATCAAGGAAATGATGCCAAAGACACAGAAAGGGAAAGGATCCTTTTGAATCTCTGTGGTGCAATGAATAATGCATTGAGCTCAGAGCAGGCTGAAGTGATTCAAAGTTTGGGTCTAAGCCCCTTCGGAGTCATTTTTAAAATAATTGCTGAGAATGGGCAGACTGCTTAGGCTATATGGACTTTTTCTGCCATCACATTTTTATGTGTAAGACAGGGAACTCACACCAGTCCTGACTCCCCCCTCCTCCAGCCATTTGAGTTTTTAGGATACATCTATGAACATGTGTGATAAATACTTGCATACATAGGTAGTGCATGCAAATACATCTCATGCATATTCATTAGAGATATCCTAGAAACCTTGTTTAAGAGATCAGGCTGGGTTGGTTCTTCTGTGTCCCCTGACCTCTCTATCTGGTTAAATCTGTGACTATTGAGGAGGGTGGTGGTCAAAAAGCAAACAGTATGTTAGGAATTATTAGGGAGGGAATGTCAAATAAAACAGTGAATGTCATAATGCCTCTGTATTAGGGATGTGCAGAAGGGATGGATTTGTCCGATTCAGTATTCGTATTCATCGGGAGCCAAATACGTTGCATTCGTTTTCATAGGGGGAATCCCGATTCGTCCATCATTAAAGTTGGGAAAAGAAAACAAAACCCCATCCCATCCCTTTAAATTTAGTTAAGAACAACCCCCCCCCCCTCCTGACCCCCCCCCCCCCCCCCAGGACTTGCCAAAAGTCCCTGGTGGTCCAGCGGGGGTCCTGGAGCAACCTCCTGCACTTGGGCCGTCAGCTGCCAGTATTCAAAATGGCACCGATAGCCTTTGCCCTTACTATGTCACAGGGGCTACCGATGCCATTGGTCAGCCCCTGTCACATGGTAGGAACAATGGATGGCCTGCACCATCTTAGAAACCTTTGTTAGAGACAATGTAGCCTAGAAAAAGGCACGGATTCCTTGTGAAACTCACATTTAGCCAACTTGGTGTACAAACAGTTCTCACAAAGTCTCTGCAGAACTCTTTTGACATCTTCATGATGAGATGGCAAGTCCTGAGAAAATATCAAGATGTCATCTAGGTAGACAATGACACATTGGTAGAGTAAGTCCCGCAGAATGTCGTTCATAATATTTTGGAAGACAGCTGGCATTGTACAAGCTGAATGGCATCACCAGGTATTTAAAGTGTCCATCCCAGGTATTGAAAGCAGTCTTCCATTCATCGCCTGAGTGGATGCGAACTAGATTATATGCTTCTTTAAGGACGAGCTTAGAAAATATCTTGGCTCCCTGTAGTCTGTTAAATAGCTCTGAGATGAGTGGTAAAGGGTAGCGGTCTTTTATTGTGACCTCATTCAGACCTCTGGAGTCAATGCACGGACGTAATGTTCCATCCTTCTTTCCCACGAAGAAAAATCCTGCACCAGCGGGAGACTTAAAGGGTCTTATGAATCCTTTATGGAGATTCTCCTGGATGTAGTCCAACATTGCCTTATTCTCCACTATGGACAAGGGGTAGACCCTTCCTTTAGGTGGTTCTGTATTTGGCTTCAAATTGATTGCACAGTCATAAGATCTGTGCGGAGGTAGGCAAACAGCAGCTTCCTTTGAAAATACATCTGATAATTGCATATTGAGGCAGCAACCCAGGCAACGATGGAGTTGTAGGCATGCAGGGTAATGGGCAGACCTCTTTCAGGCATTTGCCATGACAATCAGGATGGCAATCCCAACGTGAAAGCTGCAACGTAGTCCATGTGTTCCTGTAGCCACAGTAGTCCAAGTACCAAAGGGTGCATGGCCTTCTCTAGCACAAAGGAATAGTCTCTATATGAAGAGCCCCAGTGCACAGGCTCACTGGTTCCGTAAGTAGGGTTTCTTCACCCAGTAAGTGCTCTCCATGAATAGAAGACAGTAATAATGGAGATGTCATAGTAGTGGTAGGGATCTGCATTTGTTCCACTAAACATTTCAAAATAAAATTTCTTCTTGCCCCAGAGTCCACTAAGGCAAGGGTCTGATATTCCAAAGGCCCGCAGATTAAAGATACTGGAAGAGAGAGTGGAGAAGAGGCTGCAGTTAGACCTAAGGAGAGTCCTCCCACAGGAATTAGGTCTGCCAGTTTCCCGGACATATAGGACATCTTTGTATAGCATGACCAGCTTGTCCACAATACATACATAGTCCCAACCTCTTTCTGTATCATCTCTCTTTAGAGGTCGGACAGCTGTGGCCTAATTGCATTGGTTCTTCTTCACCAGCAACAAGCCCTAGGGGTGTAGGCTTGGATACAGGCTTGGCACGAACCTCTCCCTGGACTGGTCTTCTGGGACTCTTGACCTCTTGGACTTTGTCACAAATTTGGTGATCAATCTTCGCTGCTAACTTCATAAGTTCTGCTAAGGTCTCAGGCATCTCATGAGTCACCAGTTCATCTTTCAACTGGGAGTTCAGGCCTTCAAAAAATAGGGTCTTCAAGTACTTAGGGTCCCAATGTAATTCAGAAGCCAATGTCTTGAATTCTATGGCGAAGTCAGGTAAAGGTTTGTTACCTTGTTTTAGATGAACCAAAGTTGATCCTGCTCTCAAGTACCGGGCAGGGTCATCAAATACTGACTTAAACAGTTCAAGAAACCCGGCAAGATCAATTAGGATAGGGTCAATGCGCTCCCACAGCAGTGAGGCCCAAGCCAAAGCTCTTCCGTCCAAATACGAAAGGATGTAAGT